>NW_010363521.1:0-86851 GCF_000414095.1 Morus notabilis | reverse complement strand
ATCTTCTCATACCAAACAACATAAAAGAAAATCAATTTCCTTTCCATCATTGCTATTTTCCATCACTTCCATATTTCCTTTCTATCCTATTTTCTTTCCTTCCTACCAAACATAGCATAAGTTTTGCAACAGGGGCAAAGGTCTCCTGGTAATCAATTCCGTAAGATTGAGTAAACCCCTTAGCAACAAGTCGAGCCTTAAATCTGTTTATACTGCCATCAGCATTGTGTTTGACTGTGAAGATCCATTTACAACCAACCGGGCGTTTGTCTGCTGGTAACTCCAATATTTCCCAAGTTCCATTCTTTTCAAGTGCCTGAATTTCTTCCAAAACAGCTCCCTTCCACTCTGGTACTTTGAGTGCTTCATGTATTGAGCTCGGAATCTGTATTTTGTCAAGATTGCTAACAAAGGCACAGTGACTAGGTGACAATCCTTTATATGACACAAAATTGTAAATTGGATGATCAGTGCATGACCTTTTTCCTTTTCTCCAGGCAATAGGTCTATCATCAATAGGAGGATTGACAGGTGTGAGTTCAGAACTAGTGTTACCTGGTGAATTCTTAGATTCAAGATTCGGATTGAATTCATGGTTCTGATAAGGTGTCTGCCTTTCTCTTCCTTCTTGAGCTTTGGGTCTCCTAGTGTAAACATGGAACTCTTTTGTTGCAGGAGGTGTTTGGAATTCTGCCTGGGAATGAGATTCAAATTGAGTGGCTGAAGTAAGGTCCTGACTTTGTTGAGGTGACTCTGTTTGGACTGGTTGGGATAACCCGAGCTTGGGTTGAAGTTGACTGGATTGAAGAATTGAAGATTCTGAGATATCGGAATTGAGAACTGGAGCTGATTCCAGGGTATCGGAATTGAGGGCTGGAGATGATTCCAAGGTATTAATATCCCAAGATTGGTATTCTTGAGTATAGTTCTCCCCCTGAATACCAATTTTGTAAAAAGGTTGTTGCTCAAAGAATGTAACATCCATGGTGTTATAGAACTTCCTTGTGACAGGTGAATAGCATTTATACCCCCTTTGATTGGAAGAGTACCCAACAAAGATGCATTTTAGTGACTTTGGATCAAGTTTACTTCTGTGTTGGGCATATATATGGACAAAAGTGGAGCAACCAAAGATTTTCATGGGAAGGTTGGATAAGAGACGTGTATTTGGAAAGGAATGGAGAAGTGTCTGGTGCGGTGTTTGGAAATTCAAGACTCGAGAGGGCATTCTGTTTATTAGGTAAGCAGCTGTCAACACTGCTTCACCCCAGAAAAATTTTGGAACGTGTGTGGTAAACATAAGAGATCGAGCAACTTCCAAAAGGTGCCTATTTCTTCTTTCGGCAATCCCATTTTGTTGGGGTGTGTCAACACAAGAAATTTGGTGAACAATTCCCTGACTATCAAGGTAATTACCCAGATTCATTTCAAAGTATTCTTTTGCATTATCTGTTTTTAATACTTGTATTTTTGTCTGGAATTGGGTTTGAATCATGGTATTGAATTTTTTGAAGATTGGACTAACTTCAGATTTTTCCTTCATAAGAAACAACCATGTGATTCTAGTATGATCATCAACAAATGACACAAACCACCTAGTACCCGTGATATTTTTTATTCTAGATGGCCCCCACACATCACTATGAATCATCAAAAAAGGTTGTGATGCTCTATATGGAAGATTGCGATAAGATATACGAGTATGTTTAGAGAATTGGCACACTTCACACTCAAACATTTTTGGCTTTTTATTTCTGAAAAATGCTGGAAATAGTTTTTGAAGATACAAGAAATTAGGGTGGCCTAATCTATAGTGCCACAACATAATAGTATTGTCTTTATTGGAGGAAAAAAGGCTTTTATTTTACTCAACACGTACTGCACTATGAGTTTGTCCTCTAGGAGATCCCTCAGCTTTAAGAAGAAATAGTCCGGACTGCACCTTAGCATTGCCAATCGTCCTCCCCGAAGTCAAATCCTGAAATTCACACACATTTGAAGAAAACTTAGCAACACAATTATGTTCTCGAGTTATCTTGCTAATGGACAAGAGATTACAATCAAGATTCGGGACATAGAGGACAGAATTTAGACTAAGGTCCTTTGAAATAATAATAGAACCTGTTCCGGCTACTCTAGAGTGAGATCCATCAGCTTTTGTCACTGTAACGTTTTCTTGACATGGATTGTACTTGTGAAACATTGGGATATCTCCTATCATATGATCGGAGGCTCCCGAATCCACAATCCATGACTTTGGATTTTCGGATTTTACAGAAAAAACACTAATGTGATTACCTTTTTGTGCTACTGATCCTGTTCCGATGATGTTGTGACTGATATCCTGCTGTGAGAACATTTTTTGTAGGGTCTCAAGTTGTTCTTTGTTGAAAGGACTTGATTCGATGGAAGGTGTTCCTTCTTCTGCTGCAGCATGATTGCCACGGCTTTCTCTGTCAGGAGCAGGTCTTGAGGGTTTCCAATCTGGAGGCTTGCCATGGATCTTCCAGTAGGTATCTCGGGTATGGCCAGGTTTTCTGCCGAGCTCACACCACGCTCCTCCCTTCTTTCCCCGATTGTCACTGCTGTTAGGTTGAAAACCTCTAGCAGTAAGGGCTGAACTTTGATCTGCGGTTGGATTACCCAGAACATCCCCCATCATCACCTTCTTCCTGCTCTCTTCTCTTCGCACCTCGGAAAAGGCTTCACGGATGTTGGGCAAGGGTTTCATTCCCATAATTCTCCCCCGAACCTCATCAAGATTCTTATTAAGTCCCATAAGAAACTTGAATATCCTTTTCTTTTCAACTATCTCTCTGAATTTCTTTGCATCACTAGGACATTCCCAATGATGTTCCTCAAATACATCAAGTCGTTGCCAATGGCGAGTTAAAATGCCATAATATTGAGTGACATTAAGATCCTCTTGCCGAAGATCACGAAGACTGCTCTCAATCTCAAATATCTCTAAGGTATTTTCCTTGCTGGAATAGAATTCCTTAGCTACCTCCCAGATTTCCTGTGCCGTGCTGTAGAGAAGAAAATTCTCGCCAATTTCATTAGTCATAGAATTAATTAGCCAGGACATTACCAAGTTGTTCTCCACCTTCAATGTTCTGTACTTCAGATCACCATTCTTTGGAGGAACGATTTCACCTGTGAGGTACTCATCCTTTCCTCGCCCGCAGATGAACATCTTGACAGATTGTGACCATTGGAGATAGTTATTCCCATTTAATTTGTGTCCTGTAATGGGAATTTGGATACTTTCAGATCCATCATGGCTGCCTCTAACGGCTGCCTCTGGTTTCGATGATATCCTTCAGTGGAGGGCTCGGTTAACTTTTCACCAGCCATCCCGTACTTGGTCATCGGAAATTTTTTAGAGGTTCAGAGAGTGCTCTGATACCATGTGAGAAATTGTGAATGAAATTCTCTTTATTTCTGGGTCAATATTACAGCCAATAAATAGGATTACAATGAGAAACATAAACTAGAAACTACCTAAAATAGGAAACGGTGAATGAATACCAAATCCTCTATTCTAGGAAACTAATTACAATTACTTTACAGCTAGCACTCCTCTGTAAATAAGAGAAGATCCGGATCCTAGAGATCACAAAGAATCCGGATTTCCACAACATTACAGGAAGAGAAAAGGTGAGAAGATTCTAAATTCAGCCACTTACTTGAGAACCTTTCAGTGAAAAGTAGCATGAAATGAAGTACAAAACTAACCTGGATATCATAACCTTCAATTAGTTTAATCTCAATCTCAAAAATACTATGATATATAGCTCAGATTTGAATCTCTTTTTTTTATAAGAAACGTGAAACTTGTACAGATTTGAAGCTCGTGATTATGAAGACAACAAAGAGAGATCAAGAGACTGAGGAACGGATACTGGAAAGCTTTCACTGCCCATGTATCCTTACTGAACTAACATTCTTGCTTCTAATGTCTAAAAATGGACGTGTAAAACTGCAAATACAGATGAACCACTATGATTTCTCATTTCAAGCACTGTGATTTCTTTCAATTTGTTGATGGAAATTCAAATGAGCTATCATTTCCATCTAGCACATGAATTACGCACTATGATTTCTTTCAATTTATTAATGGAAATTAGATGAGAAGCTTGTTGTGCTTCTTGTCAGAAGAATATGAATCAAATGATTATAGAAATACACTGATCACACCAGAATTGCATAAAATGAAATACACTTACATTGATGGCACTTGTTTGAACGAATTCAGGTCCCATACATCCTGAGGTACAACAAATGTACTCATAAGGTCTAGGTCCTGGAGAAAGAAATGCATAAGAACATTTTCGGACAGAAGTATTTGCATTCACATAGATGGACTGCACAAGAAGTGCTAAAACATGATGTTGGAGGATAAATTCCCATACTCACACTTGAAATCATGTTACCAAGGAGTATTAAAGCAGCATCAACCTGCATCAGTACATGCCTAATGAATAAAAACCTTGTACCTTTTACAGAAGTTCTTGAGACATAAATAACGTCAAATCTGAACAAATAAACTGATAGGAAAGTTTTGAGCAAAAAAATAAACTAAAAGGAAAGTTTCCAAGTGCTACGAGAGAGTAAGGATCTCCATTCTAGAACTTTAAGGGAGTTTTTATTTCAAGTTCTGTTGAAAAGAGTGAATCGTTCAACAATGATATGGATAAACTATATATACTTGGACAGCAGTGGATAAGGTTAAAAAAAATAAATTAAAAAAAAAAAACTATGATGTCCACAATAAATCTCAAAAAGTAACATAACATCTAATTGGTAAAATATTTTGGCAGACATCTTTCAGAAAGAAAAGTAAAAAAGAAACTGAAGCATTGAATAAAATGAGTGTGTAAATGGAAGAACGACTGAGAGAAGAAATGGCAAATACATTTAAAAATTTCTGTCAAATATAGTACAAAAGAAATTTGTAAATGAGCTGACTACAACTTACAACTGCAGTTACATTACTAAATATTGGCAAGCCATGCATCAAACAGCTCCATAGTAGTCGCCAGTTACAGTGGTACTGCAAATTTTTCCGCAAGTCAATGCAACTTCAATGTGAGGGAACAACATAAATTATAGTTTTACAAGAAGACTTCAGTTAGAACTTTCAGTTACAAAAAGTCAACAGAATAGGACCAGCATAGCGCAATGTTCAAATCAAAGGAATTTTGCCTCCAACAATTTGCAGCGTAGTCCAAAAAAAATAAAATAAAAAGAGTCAAATCAAACTAATACAATAACATGAATGGGAACAAAAGAAAGGGAAGCAGAAAATACCTCATTCGGGGCAGAAGAGCTTGATGACATCTCAACTTGTGAATCTAGTATCAGCAACACAGAAGAGAGTTCTTGCAAACTCCTTCAGTTGCAAGCAGATAGATAAAAGTATGTGAGCTCATAAAAGAATGGCGGAAGTGGAGAAAAAGTGAAAAAAAAAATCTAAATGTTCCAGACCTTAGAGTCCATAACAAACCATCGTAAGCGTGCCCCATATTTGCATCGTTCATAATTCTGCAATATATTCCAGGTCGTCAATTTTTTCAGTGAACACCCCCTTTTCAAACAGATAAAGCAAGTATTAACAGGCATGCAAGCAAATGCAAGTTTCGCAGTTTAACCACTGTCACAGAGCAATTTCCAAATTAAGCATGCAGAAGATACATTAGAAGAATTCATGTCAGCAAGAAACAATGCCCCCAACAAACATGCAAATAGACCCGTTTGAAAAAAAATGTAGTATCTTATCCTCTTTTCATATTTTTCTGTCATTTTTTTTTCCCTTTTTTTATCAGAAACATGCAAATAAAAGGGGGGAAATGCTGTCTTACTAGGAATCATTTGCCCAAACAAGCACGCATAGATATGGGAAACTAATTTGAAAGAATTACACAAATATGAACTTATTACTATGAAAACAACAGCAAACTTGAAAGCACTTTATCCACCGAAAGAAATTACATAATTCTTTTGACAACACTATAATATGTATATACACACTCATACAAGAAACCAGAAGACAAACTGGCTTGAATAGTATAAATTTTATGCATAAACCTTCAAAAATTAACGAAAGGAAAGATTGAAGCACAAGTTAAATAATGAAGAAGCACAAGTTAAATAATGAAGACTCCCTTATCTCCCCATTATTGTCTTAAAAGTATGCAGCATTCACTTTTTGAGTAAAAGTTGTCAATACAAGAGAAACGCATAAGAAACAAAAGTAGTACTATTGTACAAACTTGAAATGAAGAAGTTACCCCTCAAAGCTGTCAGATATGCCCTCAAACCAGTAGATGAAGAGGTCTTTACTAATACGCATATGGTAGTTACGAGTGAGACAACAGAATGCAGCATTCCTGTGAAACAGTCCATCTGCGTTATAATTCTTTTTTTTTTTTTGATAAGAAACAAGAAATTTTATTAAAAATAATAATAATAAAGAAAGAAAGTACAAACGTCAGAGGATAAGAAGTCCTTGAAACAAAACTAGGCAGTCAAGGTGATCAACCTAGTAGGGGGAAAAAAAAACACAAGCGCAATAGACTACAACAGAAAAGCTAAGCCAATATTAAATCCCATTCCGTAGAAGGTTCAAGTGACCGCTCCTGGCGCCGCCGCTTGATCGCCATGTTCTTCCTCAACTGTGGCTTCAACTCCATCCCGATCTTCTTCATCCACCGCGGCAATGAGAACCTGCAGTTGTGGTTTTGTGCAAACATGTCCGAACTGCCATTTCTCTTCACACCGGAAGCATAATCCACGCTCCCTACACCGCTGTAATTCAGCGTCAGAAATTTTCTTCCTGAAGCTGTCTTGTTTCCTCGTGGACTGAGAAAAACCATTTTCTTGGCTCTTGTTGACCGACACGCCCGTTTGGCTAGAGTTGGTATGTGTCAACTCTGGGGATCCCTCATTTTTTTCCACCAGTTTCGGTGGATTCCAGCTGGAGCCACTACCCAGCCAGCTGGAGCAACTTCCTGTAATGCCTCCACGCGTTGAATTCTTCAGCCCATCAGTTCTGAAAAATCCAGCCCCTTCACCACTTGTTCTAGCCCGTGAAGTCCTCAACATCTGGGCCCGCTCAAGAGCCCAATTCTTTTCTTCAATTTTTTGGGCCAAATCCATCAGCTGGACTAGACAACCAATAAACTCTAACCAAACTCTTACATGGAAACAAGATAATTTTAAGTTTACCAAGAAGAGCAAAAATGCAGCAAATAACTGATGAAAGAGAACCAGAAACCTTCTTCGTAACTATGTATGTTTAGATGGAATAGTTCTACAGGGGAAAAAAAGGCATTATAAAGCCTGAACAAAAAATTGATCTGCAGGTCACTGAACACATGATAATAACTAGCTGATAAAGTACAGCAGCTGTAAGGTCAACCATACCATATTGAGAACTGCTCAAGGCTTCAAATTTTTCATCCTTAGATGTGTCAACCCTGTATAAATAGATAATAAAATAAGCAACTACTAGCACGGCCAAACAACCATCACCAAGAACACACTTGGAAAATAAATTGAGAAACTAAGGGAACACCAACCAGGGCAAACTACCACCAGATGAAATGCTTTGATCTAGTTCCTTGCAGACTATGTCAAGGAGTTGTTCTACCAAGATATTCCCATCAGTAGCACCTCTTGTCAAATTTAATTGTAACCTTGCATACAAAATAAGTGCATCCTGCCAACAAAAAATCCATAACATGGTAAACATGTGTATATGCAAATGCATTCGCAACATACAATTAGCAAGTTATTAATAACAAAATAAAAAAAATCCAGAAAATGTTGCTTTAAATGCTGCCAGAAAACCTTAAGAGCGCGGTCGTGTGTTGTTAGCCAACAACGAAACACAAATTGCTGTACAGCACCATGGATCTCCATGGAATGATGACCTAAGTTGGGACCATCTTTCAACAAGTATTTATTGATGCACTCGATAAGCTTGCGTGAAAGCTTGTCTTCAAACCTGAAAAAAGTGACAAAATGTTTTCTTGTTATCCAAAAAAAAAAAAAAAAAAACAAACAAACAAACAAATACGTCATTTGGTGCACAGAGATAGAAGAAAGAAAGAAATGCAAGCACAAGTTATCACTTACCTAACATAAGAGAAAATCCCTACAAACCCCTTAACAATGTTTTCTCTGAGATTATTCAAGAAATCTCCAGGTGGATTCTCTAAGAGGGACTGGAGCGTTAGAATGCAGCGAAAGACCTCCTCCCTAGGATTACATGAATTATCATTTCTGCCATCTAAGCTTGATTCCACCTTATCCATATAGAGAAGAACGAGATCTAACCAAGAGGAAGTAAGCTATGTATGAGAAAACTGAGCCATGATGCCACCAGTTAATATGTGACGAGAAATGTGCTCTGGTTTAGCTAAGTGAATACTCACTACAATATATACGCTTCCTCATGTGGAAACGATAATCATTGACATTCAAAAGATGCCGGAGAATAACCCCATATTCCGACCAAAAGCTTGGGACATCGCTCAAGACATCTCATATGTGATTAAAAAAGTGTTTAACCACAGAGAGTAAAGGCAGCATCTTACCTGAAATGACAATGAAAAGAAACTTACGATAATCATAGAGTATTTAAGAACAATTTCTGGATACATGCGCAGACACAAACACACATACGTACTAGTTGTACATAATGCCTGGCATTTGTATGCATATTTTATCTGCCACAAAGCTATGAAGAAATAGTGATTTCAGTTCATAGCTAGAATAATAATAAAAAGAGAGATTTCGTTTGTTTACATATAAGTTTAAATGATACTTTTGGAAACTAAAAATAAAATGACAAATCAGTCACTAAATTTTGAGAAAGAATGGGATCAAAGTTTTGGAGAGAAAAATAAAAAGGTAGTATACGTGTTGAATTCTACTTAAAGATAGGGACTAATTGTACAGCTGAAAGGAGGCAATAGGGAGGAAGACGTTGCAGGCTAAAAAGAGAAAAGGACAAATACAGAAAGAGATAGTAGAAGAAAGCAAAATGTCAGGGAAAAAAAGAAAAGAGTAAACTATGAAGCTTGTTTGGTCTTCTGCAGGGAAAAATGAGAACTTAAATTTTTTAAACATTTTTTTTCTGATAATTGAGAACATGAGTTATGGCTGCTAGTGCACACGTTTTCTAAGTTACACAAGGATTGTCTAATGTTTAAAACGAAAGTTCTCTTTTTTTTGTTTTTTTTGTTTCAAAGAAAGTTAACAACGTGTCAGATCAACATTTTATCCGCTCTCTATTAGCTTTCATTTGTTTTCACCTAACCATTTACACCTCAATAATAATAAACAAATAAACATAAGTTTCAATCACTAGATTAAGTGTTTTAACCAAGTCTTAAAAGAATTTGATAAGATCTAATGCATTCAAAATTCAATTGCAAAATAAATTACCGAACGTGTATCTATTTAAAAGAAAGATCCGGCACATAGGAGCTCTTTACTCCATTGCCCCAAAATATTAAAATGGGTAACATATACATTTCCTCTCCTATGACAAACTTAACAAGAATGAACTACCATTAAAACGCTGCCTTAAGTCGATAAATACCAGAGAACTTAGAATCTTGCGCTCGTTGCACGACAATACGGAGAGTCTTTGCGAATATCAACTTTGGCAATCGCCGCTTGCCTGAAGATATCTCCAATGAAACACATTGGATTAGCATAGTGATAAGAAAAGGCCATGTTTCAGCTGCAGCAATTAAAAATAAATAAATTAATTAATTAAGAAATAAATAAATAAAAACCAATTTACTTGACAATACTAAAAAAAATCAAACACAAAACAAAACAAAACAAAAACTCCATTTCGACGAATTGAATGCATGATGCACAAACTTTCATCTTACAATGACGAATGTCATTCGGGTTAAGCTTTGCCGTGTTTTTTCCAAGAAATTTGCAAAAGGCGATAGACCTCTCTCCTTCCAACCATGTATTCAACAGCTTTATCCCTTCCTATCAAAGTAAAACCAAATCAGAAACGAATATGTATTATACTACAAAATCAAAAAAGCCTTTTCTTGCAAAAATATTAAAACGAAAAAAAAACATCTGGCCGCCGAGGAAAATTAAGTTTGGAATGAAAAAAGTACAACCGAATTGGAAACACAGCTCAATTCTAAATCAACTATACGAACTCAGCCCAGAACAAGAAGCACAAACGGAATTTCTATAACTTAAGAAATTATTGTTAATTAGGCATTGGAATTCATTGCTCCAGTTAACGAACAAAAACAACAAACACGCACGAAGTTTTCGTTTCGCTTAGTTGAAATTAAACAGCTCTTCTTCTACTCAATTCATTTCATCATTTTATATCATCAATCAGGAATAGCCATACGCGACTTTCCAAGCTTAATAATGCCGTAATTTGTTCCTGTTTTGGCATTTTCTAATCCAATCTGAAAGCGATTATATCACAAAATTCAATTTCATTTTCGGTTTTCTTTTTCTGCTCATGCATTTTCTCGGCGACCAAACGGAGAGGAAAGGGTAAACAAAAGAGGAAAAAAAAAGTACTTCTCGAGCTTTGGCTTTATCGGAAGAGAGCTTCGAAACTATCTCCTGAACGTCTCTGGAGGTGACGATCGCGGTCATCGAAGCCTCCGATTACCGACGCCGCCGGTACTGGACAGTGAAAAGACAAAAGTTCTAGGGTTTTTGGCTCTTCTCTTGCTGTTTGGCTGCTTTGAAAAATTGGCGGGAAAGTGAAAGGACTTTTAAGACGGAAGAAAAATGAGAGCGACAATTTGGAATGGAAGGAAAGTAATCGAGACAAGGAAAAGCAATACACGCCAAAAGTCGCGGGTTTTAAGGAAGAGCAATCTGCAGCGGTTGGCGAAGAGGAACGACGATGGCTTTACGTTATGCCGCTTGTTTATCTAAGTAGTTACGAAGGATGCCCTTGTAGGTCTTGTAAAAGGGACAACGGGCCGAACCGTAACGGCCGACAAATGATATCAGGCCAAGACCCAGTGGAAGTGGAACTTAACATAGGGCCAGTTACAAGGAAGCCAGTATGAGGAACCGAATAAGAACAAGAATGTGGGTGAATAAGAAGAAGAATAGTACCTTTTTCTTTTTGGGAGTTCGGTGTTCAAATATATGCAGCGTGTTTAGAAATAATTTACGCCGATTTAGTTTGTTAATTTAAATTTTTAATTTAAATTGGTACATGATTTTATATAAAAAAATTTTATTGTAATAAAAAAATTAAATGTGATTATTTTTTAGAGCTTTTTACTATAATAAAATTTGAATTCTAAATTTGAATCAGTAAAATGAACGGAATTTCAATTTTTATTTTTCACATTTTTCAAGACAAAAAAATGAGATTGAGAGAAAAAACTTGTTTGGAGGAAAAAATGTATGAAAACCGAAAACAATTTTATTTTTTAGTTTAGTGTAAAATCACTTAGAAAATAAAAACAATATTAAGTTGTTTTTCATTTTTTGTTTCTATTTCTTTGGGCAGATGCCTTTTTTTTAAGGCAAGTGGGTGAAAATTATATAAGTAAACGGAGTTTTAGTTTTTTCTTAAACTGAAAATAATCTCTTAATAAAACACCCAAACGCATTTTCAAAAACGATGTCTGTCTAAGATTAAAAACGTTTTCATTTCCAGTTTCATACAAAAAACAAAATCATTTTAGAACTAATTCCAAACGCACCCATGGTTTTCCCCTTCCCTTTCGAGAAAATTGCATAATTTACTCTTAAGAGTGTATGAGTCTGATTTTTTACTTTTCACTCTTGATTAATACTCTTTTACTAGTGTAGTTATTTGACTAAAAAAGTTATTAATCAAGATTAAATGATAGAAATTTTAACCTATACACTTTTAAGTGGTATTTCTCCCCTTTCTTTTTTTCTTTTTTCTTTTTAAGATTAGAGCTTAATTAATATATAATAGTGGTAAGGGTAAATAACTAGAGTTTTTAAGAAGTGTAAATGAGGTTGTATACTACTTTTGAAGTCTAGTTATTAAGTTGGATGTTAAAATTAGGCTTCAAATTTTCAAAAAAAGAATAGTATATTTGAATTCCAACTCTACAAAAGTGGTATTTCTCTACTTCACCCTTCAAAAATGGTTCCCAACATAATTTACATGGGAATCATAGTGTAAATTAGCTAGTATCACTTGTAAAGTCTATATATTCGCCCCTATCATTTTTGTCTATAAAAATTAGGTTCAAATCCAAAAAATTGGTGTATTCTAATACCAACGTTTTAAAGATAGTATTCCTCTAATTTACTAGGAAATTATAGTGTAAATTCGACTCTGTACTAGTTATAGAACCTAATTATTCATTTGTAACACTTTAATATATAAATTAGACTCAAATCTTCCACATATATGGTGGGTCTAAATACCAAGTTTCGTAAAATGGCATTCCTTCCGTCCACTAAGGAATTATTTATCATGTATCATAAAAAGAAAGGAACCTTTATGGTGCAACTCTAATTATCATAAAAAAATAAAAAGAAGAAATGTTGTCAAGTCTTAAAACAAATAACCCTTTAAAACGTCGTGAACAAATTTCCAAGCATTATAACCGTAAAAGATATTTTCCCCTTCTCATTGTATAGTTAAGAGATTTGATAGATTCAATTGTGTTAATAGATTATATTTTGTTAATTAGACTATACAAATTCAAATTATATGTTCAATTTTAGTATTTAAAAGGGTATCTAATTACTAACCACATTATGCTGAACTACATGATTAACAATTAGAAACGGGCAGACCTTTTTGGATTTCAATATAGTCTTATTTCCCGCTGCAGTGCTTGGGCAGCATAAAACTGACTCGAGAGGCCTACACAATGGCGATGCAGCGGAGTTTTGGACAGAGAGCAGCCATTCGGGGTGCAATGCAAGCGCTGCAGCGCCCCTACAACACTGGTCGAGCGCTGCAGCGCCCAAAATAGGCGTTGCAGCGCGCCTGCCTTCTTGGACTGGAGCTGTAAAGCCTAAAACTGGCGCTGCAATGCCAAACGCTGCCTTGAAAGCACCAAATGGTGTTGTCAAACTCACTGCAATGCATTAAACATGTGCTGCAGCGCTTCCTTGCCATTTTTCTTGTGTTTTAGGCCAAAGATTATGTGATCTTGTAATTAAGAGACATAATACAATCTCTCTAACAATTCCCGTGGAGATTGTGTTCACATAGAGGGGAGGATCATACACCTTGAGTAACAGAGGATTTGCACCTTTAAGTAGTGGTGGAGCTAAAAAAATATTTTCAATGAGGCACTAAAAAAGAAATTAGAGATAAACTTTTATCAAATAGAGATATAATTGCATATCTAAATTACCGAGTTGGGACACTGTTATAATTTCTTATAAAGTGAAGGTACAATTAAAATTTTATACAAAAATTAGAACTAAAACTAAATTAAAAGTTTTCAAAAAAAATTAAAATTAGAAAATTAAATGGGGAGATGTGTCCTCCACTCACATGCATGTGGCTCCCTTACTGCTTATGAGGAGGCCGTGGTGACACTTGTCGTGCATCGATAGAGCATCATGACGACTCGCTCAATAGTTTGGAGCTATCATACGGTGGAGGGGGCACATTGAAGAGAAGGTATGCAACGGAGAAGCGCTACGACTGTTAACACTTTGCAGTGGGTAGAACTATAGAAGGTGTTGGGCAGATGACCATTGGTGATGCTCTATCTTAACGGCACCTCTACAAGGTTAGACATCAAACTTTAATATTACGGGCATGACCCAATCCAATAAAGATAGAAAACTCTAAAAAAAAAAAAACCAAATAAGATTTTAAAAATAAGAGAAAAGACGACAAATACCCTTTAAATTATATGGCTCTAAATTTTTATCGCCAATTTTTAATTAATACTCTTTTTAGTTAAATAACTATATTAGTCAAAAGAGTGTTAATAAATAGTCAAAGGTAAAAATCTAAACTCGTACTCTCTAAGGGTGAGTTCAACAATTTTCTAGAGAAACAGACCAACCAAAAAATTGTCTCTCAAAGCCAAATTTCTCAAACCAATATTTCAAAATCAACATTTTTCAAAAATTCAAACCAAGTCCTAGGCTTTTGATTAAGTTTGTATTTATGGAACTGAATACACTTGCGGGCTAAGGTTGGCTTAAACTCTCTTTTTATTATACTAGTGGAAACCGCACTCATGTGCACGTGAGATTCTATAAGTAAGAATGAAAAACATCTTTATTAAGGTCTCATTTAGAGATATAAAAAAAGTATAATAGGATAAAAATGAAAAAAGGGAGACAAAAAAAATGAAAAGAGACAGGGAAAAGGAACGAAAATTTTTTTTTTTAAAAAAACTTGCTTACGAAACGTTTTATAAGGGAAACATGATTTTAAAAAAAATTAGACAGTAATATGTACAAGAAGAAATTATTTAAATAGGGAACTTATACAGACAGTTCCCCGATTTTTTACCCGAACCTGACCCACCGAAAACAAAACTAGCCATTGGATCCGAATTTGGGAGAAAAAAATAATTTTTTAACCCAAAAATTTCCCTATAAATACCCCCATCCCCCACACATTTTTCTCACTCAAACTCTCTCAATCCCTCTTAATTTCTCTCAGTCTCTCTCAATTTCTCTTAATATCTCTCAATCTTTCTCAATCTCTCAAATCTCTATCACAATTTTTTCAAAAACTATCACATTATCTTAATGCTATCACAATTTTTTCAAAAACTATCACATTATCTTAATGCTATCACAATTTTTTATAATGGATTCTTTTGGTTATAGTGGTATTTCTGTTGATGCCACTAATGAATTTGTTACGCATGAATATACTAATATGAGCTCTGGTGGATGTACTGGAGGTCGTGGTCGCAATGGTGGTGGGTGTGGAAAAGCGGCGAGTGCAAGTGTGATTACGTATGCAAGTGTTGCAACCTCCAGGAGGAAATGTAAGTGCACCTCGACAATTTGGGATCACTTCGACATAATTGAGGAGATTGACAATGAAGGTAACACTAAACATATAGCTCAGTGTAAATATTGTTTATCTAAATTATAAGGTGGCATTATTCATGGCACCACACACTTGAGAAGACACTCCGAAAAGCGTCTTCAAAAGCTTAGCCAGTCCGGCGGACCCAAACTCCATCAAACACAATTATCTTTTGATTGCGCAACTGGTGGTCTAACCACTTGGAAATACGATCCGCAAGTAGATCGTATGGAAGTTACACGAATGATAGCTGCATTAGATCGACCACTTAGTTTTGTAGAGCATCCTAATTGGCAACGATATATTAAGGTTGTACATAATCTTAATGCACAATTCACTTCAAAAACTACTCTTAGGAAAGATTTATTAAAATTATTTAAAAAAGAAAAAGAAGCAGTAATAAACCTTTTACACTCGACTAACTGGTGCGTTGTGTTAACGACAAATATTTGGTCTGCCGTTGCCAAAAAAAATTATTTAGCTGTAACCGGACATTACTTTAAAGAATTCGATTTAGATAAGAGAATATTAAGTTTTAAATGTGTTCTAGGATCACATAGCGTGGATTTAATATATAATACAATTTTAAATGTGATTGATGAATTTAGATTAAGAGATAAAGTAATGGCTATAATATTAGATAATGCTAGTGCCAATACAAAAGTAATTGAGTTCTTTGAAAATGATTTAAGTTTATTCGGTAACGGTACTGTTTTCCACCAACATTGTGCATGTCACATAATAAATTTAATAGTTAAATCCGGTTTAAAAGAACTTAGTACTTACATTAAAAGAAGTAGAGATAGTCTTGCATAGATTCAAGGTAGTAACCAAAGACAAGAAGATCGGTTTAGGTTCTTACAAGCATTAAATATACCTCTTAGAGCACTAGCGTTAGATATGCTTGTAAGATGGAACTCAATTTATATAATGCTTCAACAATGCATCCCCTATAACGATGTTATAACAAACTATATGTGTGTAAAATTAGGAGTAGGACATATAGACGCATATGATTGATAGATTGCCAAAGTTTTGTATCAATTTTTAGGTAGGTTTCATGAAGTTACTTTAAAACTTAGTGAAACATATTACCCAACATCACCTTTAACTTTAGGTGAACTTTTAAGAATTAGTATTTTATTTAGTGAATATAGGGAGGACCCAATCTTATGAGTTCCTATCCATTCTATAGAAAAGAATTTAAAAAATATTGATCTAAGTTACCTTTGTTGTATGGTTTATGTACTATTTTTTATCATAGATTAAAATTAGACAGTTTAGAAAGTAGTTTAGAAAACTTAGGTGAATTTTTAGGCATCAATTGTTCGGACCAATTTCCAACAATAAAGGCAAAAATATATTCGATCTATAGTAAATATGAGAATAAGTTTAGAAGCACAAACTCTAGAGTACATGAACCGCAACAACAAGATAAAAACCCACATTCATTCTTGAATGTTTTCGGGTTGAAGAAGAAGAAGAAGACAACTCAAACAGAAGCTGGGAGTTGATCTTCATCAACAGGTGGCAGCAGCGGCAGCAGCTTCAACGAGCTTATGGCGTACCCCAGTGAGAGCTTAGTAGTCGACGATATTAGAGAATCGTTTGACTTAGTTCAATGGTGGAAGACATGGGCATTAACTTGGCAAATCCTAACTCAATTGGCAATGGATATATTTTCGATCCCAGTCTCCACTGTTTCATCCGCACAAGCCTTCAGTACGACAGAACAATACTTGAGGAACGCCGAAACACATTGCAAAGGGATATTGTTGAAGCCTTGGTCTACCTTAAGGATTGGGATCATGCCGATCAACGTCTACAGGGTACAATTTCGATGGCAGTTAAGAATGGATCGATGAATTTAATAGATTAACATTTAATTTTGAAGACGAACCTTCAGCTTCAAATTAAATTGTAAATTTGTAATTTGTAATTTGTAAATATGTGTTTGCTTTTGACATTGTAATTGTATAACTTTGTAAGTTTGTAAAATTTATAATTCGTCACAAAATGATTGCACTCTTTTTTCCTTAACAAATTTTTTATCCCAATTGGATTTTTCTTGGTAAGGTTTTTAACGAGTCAATCATGAATTACCAATTTAAAAATTAATATATAAAATTAATTTATTAAATTGTGTTAATAATGTGTATTGAATGTTGATTTTAGTTTTTGTATAATTTAACACAAAATAACTTAATAATTATAAAAATATAAAAATATAAAAAAAAGTTTCCGGCATTCGGGCAGGCTCGGGCTGCCCGGCCAGGCTCAGGTAGCCAAATACAGGCCCGCGGCCCGTCCACAGGCTTTCTCGGGCTCGAGCGGGCGGCCCAAAAATTTCAAGTGGGTCGGGCCAGGCATCGGACAAAAACTCAGTATTTTCGGGCAGTCGCAAGTGGCCCGTCCAAAGTTCCAGTACTAGAGGTTACGGTCTAGGCATGTAGGATAATAGGCTACTCGAAAGAAACCATCAGAGAACCCCATGTCACAGTCCGCCCCATATGTAATCTGTGAGATATAAAAAGGGCAAGGCCCCAGAGAGAAGAGAGAGGCTGATTCTGTAACCTTTGAAGGAAGAAAGAAAGGAAAATACAATAACAAGTGGATGTAGCTCTTTTATTATAGGGTGAACCACTATAACCTCGTGTGTTCTTTTTGTTTAACGACAGATCCATACCACTTCAAAATACCTTGAAGATAAGTACAACCGGTTGCACTTCCCGATAATATAACTAGTTTTTACCGATAACCCGACTGACTACCGAGTGGTAATCTGGCGTAATCTTATTGGTAAAATTTCACCGTCAACATTATGTTTACTGTTTTACGTCGACATGTTTATAAGTATTTTATGTCCTATGGATTTAAATATTTTATTTTCATTATGCATGCTTAATTTCTGATTTTAGATGTTTTATTTTCAACTATATAGATGTTTGTGATTGAAAAATAGCAAATGTTCATCCCAATTATGATTGGGAACTTGTTGATAAATCTTACTTCAAAACTTTCCATCCGATCTATAGCTAATTTTTAGACTCCTTCTAAATAAAGTGAACTTTACCACTTGACTAGTCTAATTTAAAAGATAAAAATATATAGACTAATATTAAAAGATAAAAATAAAAGGAACTCCATTAGATAAGATATTTTTTAGAATTGTCCTTTTTGACAATTACTTGCCCCACCTTCTAAAAAGTCCAACAATGTTCAATAACGTACATAACACTCGTTCTTTTTATGAGCCCGTTTAGTTCGCTAATTTGAGTTTTTAATTCGAGTTGAGATGTGATTTTATATGAGAGCTTTTTACTGTAGCAAAAAAGTTATATGTGATTGTTTGTGAGAGCTTTTTACTGTAGCAAAACTCGAATTCTAAACTCGAATTAGCGAAATGAACAGGGCCTATGTTTTTTCGATTTACAATAGTTTCATACATGGGATTACGTCATTTTTTTTTGGAACTCCGGTCAACATCACTTATCAAAGTATTTTTCTTGACTATACACATCAATATCTTTTTCGCCACTGAAAAAACACGTACAATATCACTTTAAAAAAAAAAATGTACAATAAAATTTCACATTCGACACTAACCATCGAAATGCCTTGTACGTTATCTAAGTAGCAATTGCAGTTCGCAAGAGTCGTCTCAATAGGAAGTTAATAACTTACCCTAATTAAGTTGACTAAGGATAAAAACTTCTAGATAATAAAAGAGAAAATTAGAGATATGTTCCTCATAAATCACGTCGTTACTCCTGTCAACAACTAATTTTTCAGAGCCAACATGAGCTCAAATGGGCTAGCACAACGAAGCAAGTGGCACGACACGATGCATAAGTGCATTGGTCAACTTACCAGGATAAGTCAACGTGCAAGGACTTGTTGGTTAGCACAATACCACAAAGATAAACAGCGGACCTTACCAAGTCCAACATAAAAAGCATGAACATGCTTATGCTAAATGGGAGAAGACTTTTGTTCCCTTTGCCAAGCAGTTATCCTCACCTAAACCGTTAAAAACTCAACGTTCCATTGACGGAAATATCAAAGTTGTAACATATAATAAGTCCAGGGAAAATTTTGTGCCATTTTGAGTTATAGAGGCTAAAATAAGATAGTTCCTATTCTTCAGGGGCCAAATATGAAATTAACACTTAGTCACATTCATTGTATGATATGCATAAAATAATGTCTTTTGGTCATAGGGACATGTAGATCATGTGTCTCAAAAAATTTGTTTGGATCATACAAGCATATTATAATGAATGAAAGAGGCTCAAAATAGTCCTTCGACACACACACACACACATCCGTAGCTACAGTTCATCATGAGTCAAACAGACAAGGTAAGCAATTAAGCCAACCACAGGGAAAAATCCAAGGAATTTTACCATACCGACCTTCCTTTGCTCAACGTTTTGAAGGTTGTCACCTATTAACCAAGGCTGGAAAACAATGTAAAAACCAATATCCCAAATGAATGCATATGCAAGCCTCTCTGATCCGAGATAACTGATCAAAACCTCAAATCTCTCTACAATTCCACCAAAATTGCCATCCATTCGGCCGAAGAGTGCCCATAGAACAGATATTAGACACACAACTCCACCACTAAGTCCGACAACCGACGCGCCTTTGGTCATCACAGACTCCAGCTGCGAGCGCTTTCTCTGAGTGTAGTTTGAGTCAGTCTTATTTAGTCGGATTGCCATGTAAGGTATCAAAAATGCTGGTGACACATAATATAAAAGTGTCAATGAACTCCATTTGAATGGAATTTTAACACAACATTCATGTAACAAATCGAGTGAAGAGAAATTTTCCCACAAATATTTTAGTTAAGCTCTACATGACCAAGCAAATCCAAATGCTCATCAGTCATGAGAGTTGCCAAGGAACATACTGTTTGTGAGGAACATCTGCAGGCCCCACAAAACGTCTAGAGAGCCCTTGTATCTGTCCCTCCGGCGATCCGTGAACAGCAAAGGAGCAAACATGAATGTCCACCCAATGACAAAGTTGAAAAGTCCTTCAGACATCTTATTAAAGGAAAATTAAGCATTATTAGAAATAAATCTTTGGATTAATAAACAATTTGGTAAATCACAAAGTACTAACCAAATATAGTTTCACAAAATAATCCATACCGGGTGTAGAACTGGGGCTTCAAGCACATAAATGCCGACTACTCTGCCAAGAAGGTAAATGCAGATATCACATGACAAGAACTTGCTCAAAGAATCAGAATGACAACGAACTAGAAAAACCAGAGGAAAATACAATCCACTGCTCGATATACAAAAATTAGATAAGACTTTCAATATGAACATGACACTCAGAAGCCTATTTGGCATTTGCTTTTGCTTATGTTCTTGGGCAATAGAAGAAGAGGAATTTAAACTATAATTTTTCAGTTAGCGTTTGCAGCTACAATTTTAAAAGAGCTTAATGAGACAAAAGGATATCCAAATAAATAGAACTGTTAGAATGAATTTTATAAAATCTCATTAAAGCTCTTGTACAAGTTTCAAAATCTTCTTAAAAGAGTTGTTTTTCTTAAGTTACAACTTTGCTAAAAGCTATTTTGAACACATTTAAAAGCAAGTTTTGGACCCAAAAAGCCGAAAACAACTATAAGGAAACAATGCCAGACAGGCCCTCGATCCGATTTTCCATAGGTTTCCAACTCACCGAAACATCTTTTCCCTATAAATAACCAGAGACAACCCCGTGTCCATGACGCATGGAATTTACAATGCACTATGTTATAATGAGGTAGCATTAAAATCTTCTTCTTTCAAAAGCAAGAAGTGTACATGATACATTTGAGCCAGAAATTTGTTCAGAAACAATAAAAGTATAGAAAATTGTGATTAGCTTAGCCAAAATAACAAAAACAAAGGTAACATCAAAACAAGTCTGGAAGTGGGGTTGTAGACAACCTCACTCCACTATAAGGTAAAGAGTTCGAATCCCCCATGATGGAGATCACAATACTAATTTCTGTTATTATGTCAGGCGCAAATATAGAAACTAGGATATTATTTTATTTTCTTCCTTTTATTATATTTAGTTTTTGGTTACTAGTATATTTTCTTAAGTTAGTTGCCTATTATGTTTTGTGCGAATTTCGAAAACCTGTGAGGCATTGCCAAGATCGGAATATGTTTTTTTTGTAGTATCCCATACGTCTTTAGCAGTAGAAAGAAAGAGATATCGGCGGCTGATCATGGGTTCCATGGAGTTGATAAGCCATGCGTGTACAATCAAGTTTTCGGCAAATCACTTTTTGTATGTAGAGTCGGTCGGTGCTAGAGCTTTAGCTTCACCAGTGATGTATTCGAATTTTCTCCTGCCACAGATCACAATTTTTATTGATTGAGACCATTGAAGATAATTTTTTCCATTGAGTTTGTGAGCCGTAATTTGGAGAGTTATTGTCTCCACCTTGAAACGTGTGACGGACTGATCGGCGTGCGTTTTATCAGAGTTTTCTGATTTGGAATCATCTCCACGTGAGGGCCCCATCATGGCTGTTTTGCCATTGAAATATTCAGAGTTCAAGGCTCTGATACCATGAACGCAGTTTAAATAAATCTGCCTTACTTTGTTAATCGAAAGAAAGTTCACTTAAATAGACTAGGGCTTGAATACCGAGTCCATTATCTTCTCTAAGATAATCTATCCTATTTGAATTCAAATACTAATTGATAATTCCTAATCCAAATAACTGGAAATAATAAACAAAATAATAAAGATAACTATTTGACTTATTCAACCTATCTCTAAAAGATCTTATCTGCTAACAAGATTCGACGGTCTTTTTAGATTGGTTGGATAGGATGGATTAGTATTTTGATTGGTACCGCTTGACTGATGACCAACGTCTTAGTATGGCTAGAATTAAGTTAGTGGGTAGTGCCAAGGACGCGTTTGGAACTCGTTCCAAAATGATTTTATTTTTTGTATAAAAATGAAAATGAAAACGTTTTTAATATCAGACATAAATCATTTTTAAAAATGCGTTTGGTAGTTTTATCAAGAGATTATTTTCAGTGTAAAAAAACTCATTAATGTCTCTTTCTCTCTCTCTGCTTGAGAGAGGAGAAAGCGAAAACAAAAAATGAAAAACGACTAAAAGTCGTTTTTCATTTTTCTCTCATCGTTTTCATTTCTGTTTTTTGTCTTTATTGCACCAAACGCCGTTTCGGAAACGTTTTCATTTTTTCTTTCTCGAAAAACGTGAAATAAAAACAGGATCAATTCCAAATACGGCCAAATGTTTTTAGAAAATGGTCATGAGAGATGTTGAGCTTAGACGCCGTACACCAGTTTTGTCGTGGGATGACATGAGAGATATTTTGAGAAACAAGTATGTCTCACCATACTACATGAGCGATCTTTTATCACAGTTCCACAATCTCAGACAAAATACTTCCACTGTTCATGATTATATGTCGAAGTTTGAGGACTTAATGTTGCGTTGTCAAGTTGATGACGAACAACGAGTTCTAGTTACTAGATTTGTAAATGGTTTAAGAGCAGACATTAGGCGTGAAGTTCAATTCCACAACCTTTTTAACATAGACTCTGCTAATCAAAAGCCTTAGATTATGAGAGGTACCTTCGCTATACTCTTAGCCGTCCTTCAAACCCTATGGATATTCGTTCCAACAACCTTCCACTCTTGTTGGGCCTAACACTAGTACACAGCCTTCTACCAATCAACCACCCTCAGGTTCTAGTGCTCCTTCCACCAATCCGGCTAAGAATACGCTTGCTACTCCATCTAGTTCTCGCACTTTTTCGTCCCAGATTGAGTGTCACCACTGTCATGCTAAGGGTCAAATAGTTTCCCGTTGTCCACACCGCACTTTAGTTCTTGATCATGAGGATGACACCCCATTAGAGGATAATAATGACCTTTTCATAGTTGATCACATAGAGCCTGATTATGAGGAGGACCCTTCTGTGCTGTATGACGACGACTTTCCCTTTGATGAGGATTATCTTTCTGTCAAGAGATGCATTTTATCCACCCCTGATGATAGTGATTCTTGGAAACGCACTAGCATTTTCACACTTTTGTTCCTGTTATTGGGAAAACATGTAAGCTAGTCATAGATGGAGGTAGTTCAATGAATGTAATTTCTAAGTCTGCTGTTGAAAAATTTGGTCTTAAGTTAGAGCCACATCCTCATCTATTTAGGGTAGCCTGGGTAGATAAGACTTTCTTACCTGTTAGAGAACGATGTCCAGTCTCAAGATTGGACCATATTCTGAGTATATCTACTGTTAGGTTTTACCTATGAATGTGTCCCACCTTCTTTTAGGTCGCCCATGGTTATATATGATAATGCTGTATGATACGATATCTGCTAAGGCACCTTTCGAGCAGGTGTATACTCCAAGAAGAAGAAACGGGGATGGGAAGAAAGCAATTTAGGAAGGAAAGACAATTTTGTTTTATTTCTTCGATAATCATCTCTCTTACAACCAAAGCTTAAATGGCATGAGCCAAGCGAGAACTTCAGGAGATCGCCTAACCAACTAAGGACTCCAAGGCTGGGACGTTACAACAGAAAATTCAAATCAAGGAAAACTCTAAATTAACAACCATAGTCAGTAAATTCAACCACTATCCGAAAACGACCTCAAACTCTGCAAACGACTTCAGTCACCCTCAACTCACATAGTTGTTTAGTCACTCTGGTTTCTTGATGATGCGTTTGGGCCTCCCAAGCTGGGTTTCCTTCTTGGCTTCGTCTGTGGGCTCTTCAACAGGTTCTGCAGGTTGTTCGTGAACCAGGTCCATGGGCAGAGGAGTGGGCGTATCAGTTCCCTCCCCTTCGAAATCCACCTTGTCCTCAAGGTGGAGGGACGAGTAAGCGTTGTAGAATGCTTCAAAGGGCTCCCAGGTAGCTTCCTCCGGGGTACCTCCTTGCCATTGAACCAGAACTTGTCGCTGCGGCACGCCCTGAGTGAGCACTGTCTGAGTGGCGCAAATGGCACCCGGAGCCTCAACGGGCTTGTTGTCCCAGCTCCCTGGCGGCAGGTCATGTTTCTGGACAACCGCCTTGCCACGGAACAACTTGAGGACTGAAATGTGAAACACCAGGTGGATACGACTCCCATTTGGTAACCCCACTCGATAAGCAACCTGTCCCACCCGTTCTAGAACCGGGAAAGGTCCATAGAAACGTTTGCAAAGCTTATGGTGACGACCCAGAGCAACAGACAACTGACGATAAGGTTGTAATCGAACCAACACCATGTCTCCTATTGCCAAAGATAACTCACGACGGTGAGCATTGGCATTGAGAACCATACGGTTCTGGGCTGCAAGCAAGTTAGCCCGAAGTCTCCGAAGCAGGTCGTCCCGAGTAGTCAGCGCCTCATCAAGAGCTTGGATTGAAGTAGAGCCCCTCGTATACTGTGGAATAGTTGGAGGAGCTCGGCCATAGAGAGCTTGGAAGGGCGACATCTTGAGGCTGCTGTGATAGCTGGTATTGTAATGGAACTCGATCCATCTCAGAAGAGAGACCCAAGTGCTTGGTTTCTCTTGGGT
Source organism: Morus notabilis (assembly GCF_000414095.1). NCBI lineage: Eukaryota > Viridiplantae > Streptophyta > Magnoliopsida > Rosales > Moraceae > Morus > Morus notabilis. Next base: position 62,231 of record NW_010363521.1, on the reverse strand, counting down.
AAAGGCCCTCAAGTACTGCTCCAATCCACGATTGACAACCTCGGATTGCCTGTCCGTTTGAGGATGGTAAGCACTGCTCATAGACAATTGTGTGCCACTCAACTGAAATAGCTGCTGCCAGAAAGTGCTCAGGAAAACCGGATCATGATCCGACACGATAGAGCGAGGAAACCCATGATGACGCACCACCAAGTCCACAAATAAAGTGGCCACTTTGCTTGCGGTGAAGGCAGTAGGTAAAGGGCCAAAATGCGCTGATTTAGACAAGCGATCCACCACCACCATAATGACAGAAAGCCCCTTTGACGGAGGAAGACCGGTGATGAAGTCCATGGTCACGTCCTCCCACACAGCCTCTGGAATTGGAAAGGGTTGCAACAACCCAGCAGGAGCCTGGGTGGAGTATTTCACCTGCTGACAGAGGAGACAGTTGGCAAATGTGGTTGACTACCGTTTGGCGCATCTTGGGCTAGTAAAAATTGGCTGACAAGCGAACGAGGGTACGTTTGATTCACACGTGCCCACCACTAGGGGTGTCATGGAACTCTTAGAGGAGCAACTCACGGAGGGTCGACGTTGGACTGATGACATAACGCCCACGAAAGAGAAGGAGGCCCCGAACCACTGAGTAGGATGCAGGTAGAAGTGGTGTTTGGTATGGAGAGCTTGCAAAAATGGCTCTGTGAGGTTTTCATGTTGCAACTTATCCAGCAGGTGGTAAACCGGGCTAGAAACCAGAGCAAGAAAGCATGATAAAGAGCCATCCGTCAGGTCATCCCACTCTGCTGGCACCTGAGAAAGCGCATCAGCAGCGCGATTGGAGCTTCCGGGCTTGTACTCAATACGAAAGTGGAACCCCAGAAGTTTTCGAACATAAGCTGGCTGATCCGGTATCTGAATAACCTGCTGTAAAAGCTCTTTGATGCTCTTATGATCGGTTCGAATCACAAAAAACTGGCCCAACAAATATTGCCTCCCTTTAAGAACAGCCTCCGTGATGGCATGCAACTCTTTGATGTAAACTGAGGACGCTCGCAAATGGGGACCCAATTTCCGACTGAAAAAGGCGATGGGGTGGCCTTGCTGCATGAGAACAGCCCCAAGACCATCATTGGAATCGACTTCGAGCATGAATTGCTGTAAGGTGTTGTGGACAGAATCAGATAGAGCTTCGAGCTGCTGCTGAGAGATCAGGGAACTGTCAGAAGAAGCCATGGAAGAGGGAGAACGACGATGAAAGCACCAATGATACGATATCTGCTAAGGCACCTTTCAAGCAGGTGTATACTCCAAGAAGAAGAAACATGGAAGGGAAGAAAGCAATTTAGGAAGGAAAGAAAATTTTGTTTTATTTCTTCGATAACCATCTCTCTTACAATCAAAGCTTAAATGGCATGAGCCAAGCGACAACTTCGGGAGATCGCCTAACCAACTAAGGACTCCAAGGCTGGGACGTTACAATAGAAAATTCAAATCAAGGAAAACTCTAAATTAACAACCATAGTCAGTAAATTCAACCACTATCCGAAAACGACCTCAAACTCTACAAACGACTTCAGTCACCCTCAACTCACATAGTCGTTTAGCCACTCTAGTTTCTTGATGATGCGTTTGGGCCTCCCAAGCTGGGCTTCCTTCTTGGCTTCGTCTGTGGGCTCTTCAACAGGTTCTGCAGGTTGTTCGTGAACCAGGTCCATGGGCAGAGGAGTGGGCGTATCACTGTACAACATTATGGTCGTAATAATACCTATAAGTTCACGTGTTGTAAGAAGACCATTCTTTTGCGTCCTGTCAAACCCGTTTCACGACCCTGTCCTGTAGCTAAACCATTTTCTAGGAAACCCACGGCCCAAAGACTCCAAATTTTGACCCATAAGTCTTTTGAGAAAGAAAGATCCACAGGTAAAAGTCCTTTTGAGATTGTCTATGGCCTCCTTTTACGTCAACCTGTTGACCTTATTCCTTTGCCTATTGATTACCGTTGTTCTGATTACGCCCAAGATTTTGCTGATCACATCCATACTTTGCATGCTGAGATTAGACGAAAATTTATTTTGAGTAATGATAAATATAAACTTGCTGCTGACGCACATCGTAGGCATAAAGAATCTAATGAAGGTGATTATGTCATGGTTCGCATTAATCCTAAACGTTATCCAAAACATGCTGTTAAAAAGTTAGATGCACAAACTATTGGCTCTTTTCCTATCCTTCGTAGACTTAGATCTAATGCTTATTTAATCGATTTGCCATCAAATATGTCTATTAGTCCATTTTTCAATGTTGCAGATTTGTTCCCTTACCGAGGTACTTTCGAGTCTCCAGTTTTACCTTCTTCTATTTTTGTAGGTACATATTCTGCACCAGTTGCTCGTGCTCCTTCTGCTCCTTTAGATCCTCCTGAGGTTATTCTTGATGCTCTTGACAATGAGTTTGTTACTTCACCTATTGGTGGTTGTCGTTGCTCTCTTGTTCGTTGGAAAGATCGTCATTCGACTGATGATACTTGGATAACTGAAGAAGAGTTCCGTCAACGTGCTCCTACCATCTTGGACAACTACTTGCAATCTAAGTCGTCGGAGTCGAGTTCTTTTCAACAGGGAGGAAATGATGGAGATCACAATACTAGTTTCCGTTATTATGTCAGGCGCAAATATAGAAACTAGGATATTATTTTATTTTCTTTCTTTTATTATATTTAGTTTTTGGTAACTAGTATATTTTCCTAAGTTAGTTTCCTATTATGTTTTGTTTCCCAATTGTATTTAGTTTCCTAATTGCGTTTAGTTTCCTATTAGTGTTTGAATTGCTTATCTATAAATAGGCCTAGTATTGTTCATTGTTTTTGGAGAACTTATTGATTGATATTACAAGTATTCAGTTTTCCTCTCTCTAAAGTTCTTCCCTTTCTCTCTCTAAATTCTCCTCTTATTCTACCTTAATTCTTCTTTTTCCTGTCTTCTTCCTTTTCTTCTTCTTCTCTCTTTTTTTCTCTACTCAGACCCTACATCACCCCACCTCCAAGTTCCCCAAAAGAAAAAAAAAAAAAATGTATGTATGTATGTATGTATGTATATATAGAAGATATAAAAGTGTTATATAAATGTATATACCGGGAAGTGGGACAACCAAGGTTCTACTATTACAATATGTTACACTCCTAAATAAGCCATTGAGTGTGCTGCAACCAAATAATGTTAACTAAAGCGGAGTGTACACTATCCATAACACTTTTATATCTTCTACTGACGACAAGTACACCAAAAGTTAAGGTCAAGAATCAATAGAATAAAAAAATGGTCTGGACTCAAGTAAACTAATATCCTAAACAGACTAGAAAATATTAACAAGACACATAATGAACACAACAGAGTATTTTATTGAACATATACAACAACAGAAATTTGAACAAACTTACCAGCATTCATGAGAGGCAATATAAAGAAGAAATTGAGAGAAAGACCCACAAGCGAATTCACTGTCTCCGCACTGATTGCCCACACAGGATCTCCCTGATTATTAATTTTTTTTTTATAGAAAAAAATGCAATACTATGAACATCAGAAAAATAAGAAAGAAGAAAAACAGAAAAAGGCAAAAAAGGAATATTTTAATTACAGGGGCATAAGGGAGAAGAAAAAGCCAGAAAATGTAGACTCCTTCTGCGACCCAAAGCAACGCTTGAGTCGCTCTCCGTAAATCATCATCCAACTCTTCCATGGAGGCGCTAGGTTTCTGTGGAGAGGCGCGGCATGTGAGCTTATCGCTGAATCCAAACGGAAACTCCAATTTCGATTTCGTGGTCTCGAAGGATTTTGAAGGCAATGTCTTGACGAATGAAGGAGAGAGATGGGTTATCTGATTTCTCGAGCGATGAATAACGGGTTTCTTCCGAAGGAAGGAACGATTGTTGCAGAGCAGAGCTTGAGAGGCTGCCATGATGGAGCTCATCTCTCGTTTCTGCTTTCTCAACTTGCGTCTCAGCTCTCACCACGAAATACCTGTCGAGTGGATTTGACGAGATAGTGGTCTTTCGGTAATTTTGGCCTTTCTGGGGAGGACTAATCAGTCCTTTCGTACGCTTTAATTTGAACTCTACTTTTCATGAGGGAGTCGCATGTGATTACCACTAGTTGTGCCTAAAACCACTCAGGTAAGAGTTTTGATGTTTTAAAGATGTTTGGTTCGTGGATTAAAATTATGTGATTAAAATTATTTTTAATTTATGTGTATTTTTTAATGAGAAAAAATATTATAATAAATTATAAATTATGATTCGAATCATGATTTGAATCCTCCAATCAAACGTAATTTTGAGTAAATTAGTTAGGGTTGTTCACAGATTTATGATTTTTAAAATCGCTGACCCCGTTTCATGTCAATATTGTTAATAAACTGTTAAAAATTAGACCATACCATTTTTTTAATAATCCAATTGGATTTTTAACTTTCTCTAACGGTTCAGACCGGATCAATCCATTAAGGATATATTTAAAAAATAAGAAACAATAAATATAAAAACTTTTGAGCATTTTGAGTAAAACTACTTAGTTTTGTTTAATAGTTATAGACTTTTGTTTTGACCTACATATTATTGTTGTATGTAACTTTTAGAGTGCTAATTTTAAAGGATAATATGTATTATGTAACATATTATTTTGTTATTTTTTTAAAAAAAATTACAATATCGGTCTAAATTACAATTTAACCAAATCAGAACATTTGCAAACAGTCTGATTTGATCCGATCCCATCTTACAAATAGTCTAGTCCGGTCTGAATTTCTTAAAACTGTTAATAATGATCTGGTCTGAAAACTTAACGGTTTAAGACCAGATTAGTTCCATGAACAACCCTAAAATTAATGAGATGCTACTTAAATTTTTAATTATAATACATTAATCTTTGAATATAATATTGTTATAAAGTGCTAATAAATTATTGAATGATGTCCTTTTGACTTAAAAAGATGTGGGAACAACTACTAGTCATAGCTACTCCTTTGATCGCTAACCCAGATATCTCATGTGTTGAATAATATATGTATTGAACCATAGATACTTGTAACAAGTGACAAGCGCGTCACTTCAACGTTAAAATAGTCTCAACTTTTTGGCGTGGGACCCAAACCTCAGACATTTATCAATCCACTTCGGACTAAAGGGCACTATCCACTAGGATACTACCTTCGTGATAAATCTTCATCATATTACAACTTATAAGAAAACATCTTTATTTACATGACATGACGTGCTTCTATTATCATCAAAATTTCCAATTTTTCCCTCAAACAAATTCATATAACATGTACAGGGATGTTTTCTCTAAATTTTAACAATTTGCCTTAGTTTGGTTGACCCTGCAACATTTTTGTAAATTTAGAATAATTTGACAAAACTAAGAATATAAGGGCTAACTTGTAAATTATGAAAAGTTCAAGGGTAGATGTCCCAAAATACCTTTTGTAAATATCGACAATCAAAGGGCTCGTTCATTTCACCGGTTCGAGTTTTCAGTTCTAAGTTTCTACAGTAAAAATCTCTAAAAAATGTCACATCTAACTTTTTTTGCTACAGTGAAAAGTTCTAAAAAAATATCACATCTCAACTCAAATTGAAAACTCAAATCCGTGAAGTAAACAAGGCCTGACTATAGGAAAACTAAACGTTGTTTTGGACAAGCCAACTCCTTTTTTAGTTATTTTTTTTTTGTTTTTTGTTTGCATAGAATCCTCCTAAACTTTGCCTATTTAGTAGATTGATTCTTAAGTTAAAAATCTTTATAATTAACTTTTAAAATTTTAAAATTTATTGCATAACCAATCTAATTAAAAACGGTGTTAAAAGGGACGGATATTTTATACATGACTAGCACGTGACACTTTAAGAAGGGCCAGGTCCATTTGATGATTTGGGAATTAATAAAAAAATTAATAAAAATTAAAATAAGGGTCGTTTAGTTCGTTGATTTAAAATTTTAACTTAAGTTAAAATGTGATTTTATGTAATAATTTTTTACTGTAATAAAAAAATTAAATATAATTATTTTTAAGAGTTTTTTATTATAATAAAATTTAAATTTTAAACTCGAATCGGTAAAATCAACGGAGTTGAGAAAAAATAAGGAAAAGGGGAAAAAATGACGGAAATAAAAAAACGTAGCTCCCAATCTCTCACATTGATTTCTACGTCGTCTTCCATCCCCCCATCCACTCACCGTCGAGTCCCCACCGCGCCTGATTCTCGGCGGTGCATCTGTCCTCTCCGCCACCAGATCCAGGCGTCATAGCACCCTCGTCGCCAGATTCTGACAACACAGCGGCCCCTTCGCATCCTCTGCGGCGTCGCTGTGCCTCCCTCCGCGATTAGTTTCGAGGTTTCGTCCGTCCTCGCCGTCATAACAGCCTCTCCCCCGGTGGATTCTCGGCGTCGCAACCACCCACCACGAGATTTAGTGAGCTCGTCCCCTACAAAAGAAGAAAAGAAAAGAGGAAAAAAATGTACAAGAGTCACTGCAATTTGACTTTGCCCGCAGGTTGATTTTGGCCAATTCAAAAATTGTTTGGTCTCCTCTTGAAAAAGAAAAAACAAAGAATATAATAAATTTAATAGTCTATTGAACATATATGAACATAGATTCATTCATTGAAATAAAATTCAATTCGCAAGTTGATCCCCTGGTATGGAAAGAGAGTTCCATCTGGTGACATAAATTATTAGAGTGAAAGTTGATGAGTAATGACTTAAAGCAAACACACGAAATAAATTATTGGAGTATAAAGTGGAATATTTTAACGTGAACTTCCGTAATCATAATAATTTATTCTGTAATTAATTAAAACATTTTATAGATAATTATGTTAATATAAATTAACACATGTATGTATATTAAATATTAGTTCATAATAAGATGAATACTTATTTTATTAATTCGTTTGAGGCATTTAAACTTCTTTTATCTCATAATATTTAGTTAATCTATTAGACTAAATACCCTCTCTGAATGAATACTGATTAAAAGTCCTTAGGCCTATTTGGTTTATATAGGCACCACCATTCTTTAGAGAAGGGGGCTTGAGCTTGTGGGGCATATTTTGGAGTGTATGGCCAAACAGGGAGAGAGGGAGAGATATGAAGGAGCTCAATGACTGTTCTTGCCATTCTTCTTCCTTTTGCAGGTACTCCATGGATTCTGATAACTCTAAGAAATTACAGTTATTTTATGCATTTTTAGCTTAAAGTTTGCTTAGCCAAGAGTGTATTTCATTGTTTCTTCTGTGTTTTTAACTTAGATTTTCTGGGTTTGTATTTTATCTTGCTAAATTCTATACTTGTACTGCTTTCGGGTTAAGGAGTGATTTGAGTCACAAAGAGGTTGAAATATGCATAAGTTGTGATTTTACAAATTGCAGGGAGAAAGCAGTAGCATTCTGCTGCAGCATTTTAGGTGCAGCTGGCAAGTGGTATGACATCAGCGCATTACCTGGAAGAAAAGGATAAAAAAACCCATGTGAGCTGATTAAGCTGTATAGTAGTGTGGACCACTTCAGTCCCTATCAATTGAAGCCATATCAAAGAAAGGTCTAACTTTTGGAATAATGGTGTCCATTGTTATTTGATTTGTGCGATCAATAACATTGGTGAATTAGGTGAAGAGTACGGAAAGAGAGGGATTCGAACCCTCGGTAAACAAAAGCCTACATAACAGTTCTAATGCCTTCAACCACTCGGCCATCTCTCATACGTAATGATTATGGTTCATAAACCGAATGAATAGTGATTCATATTAGGTTTTTGGATAGGTGCGTACACTCTATTTTAACTATAAAAATAGAAACTGAGGGGGTCGAAGACCAAGAAGTGAGTTATTTATCAGCCAAGCATTCTTCTTACGGCTAGATCCAATCTCCTGGTCCCTGCGGAAAGGAAAAAGAATTTCACGTTCTTCCTTTCGGGAAGGGAGGTTTTTTTCCTATTGATTGGGGCTTTCTCCAGACCTCTAGGAAAAGAATGAAAAAAAAGGCTCGAATGGTACGATCCCTCCGTCACCCCAGAATGAAAGGGGCGATCTCGTAGTTCTTGGTCTGTGAAGATACGTTGTTAGGTGCTCCGTTTTATTTTCCCATTGAGGCCGAACCTAAACCTGTGCTCGAGAGATAGCTGTCCATATACTGATAAGGGATGTATGGATTCTCGAGAAGAGAGGAGCCGTGGTGGTCCCTCCCGGATCGCCCGGATCCCACGAGTGAATAGAAAGTTGGATCTACATTGGATCTCACCTGAATCGCCCCATCTATCCTCCTGAGGAGAAGTTTGGTTTCAAACCCCGGTTGGTTGTCCCTGTTGTTTTCTTTAGCCTTGAGCAATCCTTGCATCTCCACTATCTTGACGTTAAATGGGACAAGTTATTATATATGGTATGAATCTCTTTATGAATCTGTTAATGATTAAATAGACATAGCCTTGAGAATGGATGTGTTTCCTAGCTTCACTAATGTGTTGAGAAACTCTATGATGAGTGGGAGTGTATGGATAACACCGAGATAGTAGCGTCTCATTTTAGGATGAGACAGTCACTAAAATTAACTTTATGGAGAACGTTGTTGATAAATGTATATATGTAAGGTTGGTGGGAGGTTGCATGTTTCTGTTTTTTATGTCGGTGACAGCTTACTCATGCCTAATGATTCTGACCTATTTGTTGAAACAAATAGCATGTTGCCTAGTCACTTTGGTATGAGAATCTTGAAAATGCCTCTTATGTTCTAGGCATGTAGATTCTCAGTTACAAGGATAAGTGCATTTTTTTGTTCGTCTCAGAGAACCTATATTGTTCTTGTTTCAAACAAGTTCAGTATGCATTCTTGTTCTCCTAGTAAGCATTGTTTGTTAAAATGACAAACTCTTAAAGGTGTAATGTCCTTATGGTGAAATAAGAGAGATCAGATAAAATTGTCCCTTATGCTTACGTGTTTAGCAGCACGATGTATGCTCAAGTATGCACGCATCTTATTATTGTGTTTGTTGTTGACGTGCAGATTTAGTACTTGAGTGATTGTTGTTATTATTATTGAATTAGCTGGGAATGAAGTACCAGATAGTTGTATATCGGTGAACCAACACTTTTGTTGTAGTTGGATCTCGTGATGCCGATTATGTAGGCTGCATAAATGATAAAAGGAGGAGCTACTTTGTTAAAGAGTGTCAAATAGACACTCGTAGCATCCTTGACTGTGATACGGAGTGTGTGGCGTATCATGAGGCTATTTGTGTGATGTAATTGTGGAACCTTATTTCCGCATTAGGACTAGTTCATTCCATTTCTAGACCGGCTGAAACTGTGTTGTGAAGTTCCATAATAGTATATTTCTCTTAGAACACCACGAGCATTGTCCGCTCAAGCATAATGATGGTGTGTTCTATTATTGTAAAGAGAAATTGTAAAAGGCCTCATTGTTTTTGAAAACACGCCTATAAACAACATGTTGATAGTTCCACTAAAGGCTTACCAATAAAGTGTTTTAAGAACACGCATCCCACTCGAGACTGTAAGGAGCATGTAGTTGTATTGAGTTAGTGAGAGTTTACTGCCATTTGTGTGTGACATGTTGTTAAGGATTGCTTATGCCTCAAATAACACATGCATATTCATGGATCGGTCACTTTGTATGTGATGTTGTGTTGACACACTTTTTAATTGGTAAAGTGACAAGTTGAAAAGAGACATTTGGTTGTTAGTCTCTATCATTGTTTTCGATCCATACATTAATGTTGTTCTCATGCTTTGATGAATCTCTAGCACCTGATTATGTATAATGATTGTATCCTGTCGATACGTTATTATGCATGATTATTTTGGGCTTGTGTTTATTATGTGAGATTCTTAGTTAATGCTTATGCTATGATGAGTGAATGTTCATTGTATGATTATGCCGTCCAAGTGGGAGACTGTTGGAATATTTTTATGTGAACTTCCATAATCATAATAATTCACTCTGTAATTAATTAAAGCATTTTATAGACAACTGTGTTAATGTGAATTAACACATGCATGTATGTTAAATATCAGTCCATAATGGGATGTACATTTATTTTATTAACTCGCTTGAGGTATTTGAACTCCCTCAATCTCATAATATTTAGTCAACCCATTGGACCAAATATCCTCGAATGAATACTGGTTAAAAGCCCTTAGGCCTATTTGGTTTATATAGGCACCACCCCTTCTTTAGAGAAGGGGGGTTTGAGCTTGTGGGGCTTATTTTGGGGTGTATGGCCAAACAGAGAAAGATGGAGAGATATGGAGGAGCTCAATGGTTCCTCTTGCCCTTCTTCTTCCTTTTGCAAGTTCTCCATGGATTCCGGCCGGCCATCGATGTTTTCCGGCAACCATGAACGACGTGCTTCCACTGCCCACCGGAATATGAGGTATGCCTAAATCCCAAATAACAATTTTGTGGCATTTTCAGATTTTAGGCTAGATTAATTATTATGATCTTGTTTAGATTATGTGTAGATCATTTTAAATCTAGCATAAAGTTGATGAGTGAGAGACGTTGAAAGGCAGTTTATCAAAAAAACCCAAAAATGAGTTTAGTGAGAAAACCCAGAATAGGAAGCAATTAGTTTTTGAGAACTTGAGCTCTGAGATCCTTCCTCTCACCACATTCACCATGGCAGCGCCACGATGGGCGACCATCTCTCCCTTCCGGCGATAGCAGCCTAACTTCCCCTCGTGTTTGTCTCTCCGGTGGGTCAGTTTTTAGGTTTAATTTAAGCTTTTATATTCTCTTTTTTAAGATGTAATTGTTACTAATGTACAATTTTGCCCCTCATAAGTGACACGTGAAGGGAACGTGACTACTCCGTCTAGTTTTTACTAGTTTTTAACACTGTTTTCAATTGGACCAGCTACACAATATATTATAAAGTTTAAGGGGTTGCTTGTAAATATTTTTAATTTAGGGATCAATCTACCAAAAACGCAAAGTTCAGGGAGGTTCAATGAAAAAAGCCTTTTTGCTTTCTTTGCAAGTTTTGCGGCTACATGTGTAATTAGACTAACAAGACGCCCGTGTATTGGAGCTTTCTTAGAAAAATTTTCCCGCCCTTCGACGCCCCCAAAACATCGCGATTATGGCTCCCAAATCTGATAGTGCCGAAGGTGACTCTTCTTTGACTTGTTTCCGTTTTCTTCTCACAATTATTTCAACTTCATTTGTCGAATTTCTTCCTTTGATTATGATTTTCCATCTTCGATTTACTAAGTCGGGCTTTTCTTTTTCGTCTGTATTTTGGGTTTATTTTGGTACATTTTTTTTGCAGCAATCGTGCTCAACTTCGTCAATGAGGTAACGATATTCTTATTATTGATTAGGATTTTGACCCCATTTTTCGCATTCTTCTGATAATAGATTATATAAATTTAAGTCGAAAACGCATAATTTTTGTTTTCTTTTGCTAATTGATTAAGAAACCAAAAATCAATCCCCATTTTCTTTCATAGTTGAGAACTAACAAATTCCAATTCGTCTGTCTGTAAGTTTCCAGGTTTAACTTTATTTTCCCACACTAATCTACGGAGCATAATTTTTCACTCTTTTCCTTTTAGCCTCTATTTTATTTTATTTTTTCCGGAAGAGAAAAAAGCAAAAGGAAAACGTAGTAAGAGATTTTCTGGCGGAAAAAAATGTACTTCTACATACTTGCATCGTCCTGTCTCAAATATTCTTCCTTTTTTGTGCTTTTTCCTATTGCGTTTAAGCCAAAAGTTATGTTCGCCCTAATATTGCTCTATATTTGTCCAGCAAAACAGGCCGTTGAATTCTCAAAATGTGGCCGATTCGCTGCAAAAGTTCAACCTCAAGAAGGCGTCAATCCAGAAAGCTCTGGATAATCTTGCTGATAGCGGGCGGATTTCGTTCAAGGAATACGGAAAGCAGAAGATATACCTTGCTAGGCAGGACCAGTTCGACATCCCAAATGGCGAAGAGCTTAACAAGATGAAGGAAGAAAATGCGAATTTGCAGGAACAGCTTCAAGAACAAAAGAAAGGAATTAGCGAGGTTGAAGGAGGTACTCTTTGTTCTCATTCATTCTATGTTTGCAGGAGATGATAATTTCTTGTTATATTAGAAAGATTATAAGATAGAGATAATTTGTTGCAGAAATAAAGGTTTTGCAGTCAAATTTAACGCTGGAACAGATGCGTGAAAAGGAAGCCAAACTAAGAATGGAGGTTGGTCAAAATGGACCATCTTTGAATTGGGCTTTGTTTTATTAATAGACTTTCAAGTATGATTATAGCTGGGGGGATTTTCCCAATGTTATATTAGGTCAAGGAAATGGAGAGAAAGCTGGAGAAATTGTGTGGTGGAGTTACGTTGGTGAAGCCAGAAGATCGCAAGGTGGTTGAACAGATGTGTGCAGAGAAAATAGGTCAGTGGAGAAAGCGCAAAAGGATGTTCAAAGATCTCTGGGATGCTATCACTGAGAACTCGCCGAAGGATCTCAAGGAATTCAAGGTTGTTTCATATGATCCAAGGGTCTTGCGAAAATATGATTTGAGGTCTTTTTCGGCATTGGATTTGTTCCTAATACTAGTAATTGATGAATTTTACAGGAAGAACTTGGGTTTGAATATGATGAAGATGTTGGTGTAAGCTTGCCGTCATTTTGTGACCTGCTGCAAAACGGTAATAAGCGGCCAAGAGTTCGGTGAATTTCTGTGATGAAGTCTATCTTAACTGAGTATTTGAGAAGATAGTTTCCTTGCTATTTGACGGCAGGATAACTTTTTGAGGAGAAAGAAGTTTCTTGATGCTCTCAAATTGTTTATCCATCTTTTGTATCCCCCAAATTTGTTTGACCAATTTATGCTTGTTACATCTTAAACCTTTGTAGTTGGCTCATGATATATAAAACAGTTTTTTCAATTCATGTGTTACTGAAACAAGTAAAAGGGTGTCTAGCGAATGCAATAGAATATAGAAATTAAAATTTAGCATAAATACTTCTCTGCTAAAGAAAATCTTCAGCTACCCCTATTTTAGATCTTCTGAAGAGTTATGAGACGGTTTGCGGAAGAGGACCCGGCAATGCATAAACCTTCCTTGACTTGCATACCCAAGTTTGTCAATACGTATGAATCAAGCCCTCTATACCCACGAACAAAAAAGTAAAAGAGTACAACTTAAAATATCTGAAAATTTTTTACCTCCATAACAAAACACAAAATCTTTCATCTTCATAATTCGTTACAAAAACAAAAAATAAAAAACAAAAAGACGAAGAAGTAAAGCATACATTTCATTCAAGAGATCAAGCAAACTCGTTGAATCAACTCATGACATAACCACACAACTAAAATTTGCATGCAGTTGAAAAACGTACCGAAAAACTCAGTAACCCCACAAGTGTCGAGTTCTCACAGAAAATGGCCCCTTTTGTAAGTTTAAACGTGGTGCATTTTCGACCCCAGAGCCCATATCATCTTTTTCTCTGGAGTCTTGCTGCACTGAATCAGCCTTTTGGCAGATTTTCATATCAGACAGAGACGTAATGTTTTTCACATCCATTTCCTCACCATCACTCTCATCGAAAACTACATCCATCGCGGAAGGTTTCACTTGACTCATAGCATCTGAGCTTGAAGAAGAGGATGGCCTCTTCAATCCTACAGTATGATTTTCAACTGGAATTTTCTTTTCTTCTAATGTAGATTCTGTCTTTGTGGGCTCGTTTCTTTGAGAAGATTTTCCTTGTTGACTCTCTGGACCACCCTGATTATCAGAATCATGTCCAGATCTAGAAAGCTCGACCGCTGCTCTTGCGGCCGCTGCAGCATAAGCTGCAGACTCAAAAGCTGCTTGAGCTGCGTCAGCGACATCTTTGTATTGCTTGGTCACCAACTTATCATTGTCGAGATCTTCTGGCAAGCCATGCAGACCCGCAGATGTTTTCGGTGCAGGTTGGTGTTGGTCCTTTTGCACATCTGTCTTCTCCTGCAATGATCACACGAAAGAGGAAGCTGTGTGTTATAAATAGTTATCGAAATTTCAAGTGATTCCTGTTTCTTGGTTAACTTGCATACCTGAGTGGAACAAGGAGCAGCTTCCTCAAGTTGCAGAACAATGCTCTTCTCGGCGGCAATTTCTTTCAGGACCATCATTCTGTTCTCCAAACTTGGCTGCCTAGTTGACAGCTTTTGTATCATCTACATAAATCCAACAAGCATATTAAGAGCCGTCATGCCATAAAAAAAAAATAGTACATCAAAATACAAATCAAAACTGAATATAGCTAAACTCTTACTATATTCAGTTTACTGGTTTTTCTCACCATGTAATGAACTTGATATTCCACATCAACCACCAGTAATATCCAAATTTTCATTTTCACCAACCTTCACAAATCTACCCCAAGACTAGGCACTACATATCATCAACAGAGAGTTGCCACAACATCACACCTCCACCACCTCACATGTAATTACCCAAAAATGTCACTACAGCCACCTTATCGTCTATCTACATTAATTTACTTTGTTTTGACATCTTTCTACCTTTTATCAAACAAGACTTTGTATTTTAATCGAATCAAACAAAAGACTTTGAATCTTAATTGTTCAAAACTTAATTTTGAGTAATTGTGCGTTTAGCAGATTATGCTTCTAAGAATAGTTATTCAAAGTGATTTTATTCTTTTTTTTTTTTAAATCTTGAACGTTTGGTACTTCAGTCTTCTTGTGAGGTCAAGTCTTACATCTTTCTGGGAGAAAAATGAGAAAGAGATATTGGCATGCCTATTTTGACATAGATGCACATTTTATAAAAAACAAAAAAAAAAATGACAAAGCACTGTTCTACATTGAAAACTTAACAAAGAAAATTTCATACATACCGCAAGGTTGACTCCGCAGTTATTACGTAATTCAATGGCGCGAGCTGCGAATTCCTTCCCGAAATGAGACGTGAGAATGGCACGAATCTCATGTAGCTCTGGAAAATCCCCACATCTTGAAGCTGCATAAAGCAAACCTGATGTTGCCTCCCTCAGTTCTTCAGGACACTCTCTGCACAAAAACAAAACAGTATTTGCTTATGATATTAGCAAACTGAGAAACAAGTAAACTAAGAACAATAGAACATATAATCTATATTCAATGGAAAATTTTCAGAATTAAGGGACAAACCTTTCATGTTCAATTAGATGAATCCTCTCAATTAAGAGGTTACAATATTTCTCTATCATGTCATACACATCCAACATATTCTGTTCCTTGATCACATGCTCCACCTGCAAAATTTCATCAAAATAAAAATCCGGGTCTCTATCAAAACGCAAATATACGCATTAAAGACTTGAAGGCTTACGCGAAGAAGAGACCGTTCATGGTTGCCAAGTTGGAGGAGCTGAAGAACATCGGACCGCGCTTGTGAGCACCTGACTTGACGCTGGTGCTTGAGAACAGCAAGGCGAGAGATTGCGAGACTGACGAGAGGTTTGAACTTTGAGGTCCTGAAGTTCTTGCCAAGAAAAGAAGTATACTTGTTTCTCATGCTAATTGATAGATAATTGATATATCTTCTTCCTATAACTTAGTACTGTACTTAGAGCCCTTTGAGAAGAAGGAGAAGACGATTATGGAAGGAGGGCACGAGAGAAAACAAACAAGTCTCGCCGTTTGAACCTTTTTATGTGACTTCAGAAGATGATGAGAAGGAGAAGAAGAAATAAAGAATAATAATAAGCGTTGTTGGTGTGGTTGAGACTTTTGAGACGGGTTTATTTTAAGCGTTTTGTACGTGTTCATGGGAAACTAGATTTTTTTTGCTTAATAACGAAGTCTTTTGTGTGTTATTATTATTATATTACGAGTGAAGAGTGTAAAAGTGACCTGGCTTTCATTTGGACGCACGCGGCGGAGGCTGAGCCAACAATTTCGAGGAAGATAGAGGGGAAGGTCTTGTCACTATTACGCGGAGTGGATGTGGACTTTCTTAAGGCTCAACTTTTTGCTTCTTTCCTTTTATTTGCTTTTTTTCTTTTCTTTTTTTATCCCTTTTTCATAGAGTCGGCAATATAGGTCACGATACGACAACACGACTAGAAAATAACACAAATTTCACGGGTTAGGGTTGAGAAAAAAGAAGTTCAAGTTAGAACTGGGTCGACCTAAAATTGACACGAAAAACATTTGTCAATTTCGGGTTAGACCCACCTAACTCGAACACGGCACGAAACTCGTAAAAAACTAAAAAATACATATATTTTTCATTACATATTTTTGATTTTATTATGAACTTGTGATATCATGATAGTTATACTCAAAATCTTATATTATTATATGCTTAATTTCAATGGATGTTATTGTATTTTAGTGTGTTATGAATTTTAAGTTATTTCTAATATGTAAAAAACTAAACAAAAGTATACAATTTTCGTGTTAATTTCGAGTTCATGGGTTAATTTCGTGTCACGGGTCACTTTCGTGTCATGTCGTGTCAACTCGTAAAGTGGTCGTGTCGTGTTCATGTTTCAGTTTTTAAAAAATTTCGTGTCTCGTGTTCGGGTTGACTGTAAATTTAGAAAGAAACGATCAAAATACGACACGAACACGGCACGTGACACGAATTGTCACCCCTACTTTTTTAATTAGTGCAAATCAATAAATATGAAAATTTCCTTGAAAGAAAAACTAATTAAGAAATTATGGCAATGGAACTTATTTGACTTCCAATATAAAAGTGGATTCTATATTATACATACTACTAAATGAGGCACTTGGGTTACTATTCTTTGAACAACCTGATCTTCTTTGTCCTTTACATTTGTGAAAATATCATGGGTATCCTTTTTTGTTCTATTTACCGTTTTACCCTATATTTTTTATTCTTCCAGTGTATTTCCTTTGGGCGTTTTCATAATTTTGACTCAAATTAGCACTCTCCGACTTTTGCTATTCCTTTTCATGAAGCTTTTGCCTTCATTCCTTCTGAGCATTTTTTTGGTCCCTTCTCTTCTCTCTCTTCCTTTCCGTGAAGCTTCTGGGCTTCACTTCTTCTCTGCATGTCTCTTTTCCCTTTCTTCTCTCTCTATGCAGCTCTTTTGCTTTGTTTCTTTCTTTTGCTTTCTTCTCGCTGTTTTAAAAGTTTCGGTAGTATTGGGTCTTCCTTTTTTTTGAGTTTTTCTGATTTTTTTTACTACGTCTCTTCTTAGTTGCTCGATGGTTTTTTTTTCAAGAATAATTTTGGCCTATGTTTCTTGCTTTTTCGTTCTTTGTTGTTCTTCATTTCTCTGTGGTTTTTTTTTTCCTTCAGATTCTTTAAGATTTCGTTGTGTCAATTTTTTTTCCTCTTATTTTATATCAGGGTTTCATTTTCCCTTTCCCCCCCTTTTTGTGTTATCGTTCGGAATAGATTCTATGTTTTTTTTCTGTCAATTCTTTAAGATTTCGTTCTGTCAAATTTGTTTACTCCTATTTCATATTAGGGTTTTGTTATCTCTTTTTTCTTCTTTCCTTCTTCTCTTTCTTTTTTGTGTTTGGTCGTTTAGGTCTTCGAAATAATCCATTTTTCTTTTATTTTTTTCCTCTTTTCTCTATTTTGGTTGTTTTTTCATAGGTTCTCTGTTCATATTTTTTTTCTCTGCACATTTGATGTTCTATTGTCGTTTTCCTTATTTGTTTCTCTATGTGTTCTTCCTTATCCTCTAATTTTCTATAACGAATATGTAGTTTTTTTCTGTCTTTTGTTCATTAGTTCTATTTCCTGTTGGCTATCATGTTGTGTAACACTTTTTTTTTCACTAATTATTACATGTTTTCATCTTTGTTTCAGGTTATATTAGTCGGGAATGTTTAGACATTTGTTTTTAGTGCAGGGTAATTTTTTCTAATGGATTAAATTTTTTTTCACTGTCTATAGGTTATTCGCTCTGTTCTGCGGTAGTTATCATGCAACGTAACACCTATTTTCAACTAGTTATTACAGTATTAAGTTTTGTTTGCAGTATTTACTACCACCACATGCTCAAAAGTTTATGTTCTTTGTATAAATATATTGTTTTCTCTTTCATGCTTACTATCTTTCGCTTTGTTTCTGTTTTCATTGTCATACAATGACAGCCTATCTTCTTTGTATCCTTTCTTTTCTTCAGTTTTCAATAGTGAGTTTTTTTTTTTTTTTTTTTTTCTTTTGTCTCTGTTTTGAAGTTTTTTTTACTTCTCCTGCATCAACTCTATCCACTTTCATTATTGGTCTGAGGTACTTCTTTCTTACTTCTTCCATGTTATTTCCAACTGCTTTTAAAATTGTATGTATTATATTACTATGATTTCTTAAGTGTATATATTGAGTTGTTAATATATGTGCTCACTGTTTTATGTTATTATGATTATGTTTGTATCAAGTTTGTTAATATTATTTGTAAAATATTGTTTAGTGTTTATATTATATACGTTATTGCTATTTAAGTAAAAATTAGGTTTCTATTTTATTTGTTATCTTAATTTGCCAACACTCCGTTCTCTGTCTAATGTGACTTCTCATTTGGTAATGATGTAGTATTTTTCTTTTATTGTTGTCATATATTAAGTAACTGTTTATAGTGATTTAGCAAGCTTTGACGTTGCCCAGATTATTTAAGATTTATGTTGTTTTACTTATTCTATTTTGTCAACAATATGTTGCTTTTATTGTCATTCTTTACTCTAAAATGGTTTGCTCTTTATCTGATTTTGCTGATGGGTTTTCGTTCTATTCTTTTACTCCTGCCTCTGTTGTTGGTTCGCCAGTTGAACTCATTTTTATGTTTCTGAAGTTTCTGAGAATTTATTTACTTCCTTTATTTTGATGTTTCTTTCCCTTGTTTTTTTACCACTGCAGTATTTCTTCTTTTTCTATTGTCTTTGTTTTGTTCTCATATATTTCAATTAGTCTTCTGGGATTAGTTTGTTTTGTTCTCAAATATTTAAGTCACTTTTTTAGAATTGGTTTCGGTGACGGTTACAAATGCCCTATTATCTTTCTTATCTTTGTCTGTACTATTTATGTTGTCTGCTTTTTTTTTATGTCTTTAGTACAAATCCTCTAATAATTTTGTTGGTATATGTTGTTAGCAGTAAAAGATAGATACTTGAACCATTTTTTCCTTTTACTATTCTGTTTGTGTTTCGTTCTTTTCTTCTTTATTTCTTTTTTCCTTCTTATTTTCCATAAATCTTTATGTAATTCAGCTGGTACTGAATGACATTGCTAAATCCTATTTCAGTTATTCCTAATGCGTGATGTTAGCAATTAAAGGTAAATACATGAACTAAATTCTTTATATCTATCTATTTAATTTCCCTATCTATTTCTTCTTTAGTATTATTCATGTAATCTGCTATTCTACATGAGGTTTCTGAGATTTTATCCTTCTTCTTTTTCTTCATGTTGTCTTCCCCTTGATTTTTTACCACTGCAGTATTTGTTGCTTTGCTATTGTCGTTGTTAACGTTGGACAGAAACTCTTAAGTTTTGATTTTTAGTTCTTTAACATTGTCTCAATATTTTCATATTTGTTTTCTTCTAAAATATTGTAGTTACTCTTTAGGGATTGCTTTCGGTTGTACTTGAAAATTCCCTCATATATGTTGTTATAAATAAAAGATATAAAACCTGAACCGTTTTTTTTCCCTTTACTATTTTGTTTATGTTTTCTTTTTTTATTCCCTATTTCTTTTTCCCTTCTTATGTTGCATAAATTTCTTTATAATTCAGTTGGCACTGAATGACATTGTTAAATCTTATTTCAGTTATTTCTAATGCGTGATGTTAGCAATTGAAAGCAAATACCTGAACCATATTCTTTATATGTGTCTATCTAATTTTCATTTCTATTTCTCCTTTTGTGCTTTCCATGTGATCTACTATTCTACATTAGCTTTTCCTACTTTCCATACCTTCTTCTAACTTTTCTTTTGATGCACAAGATATTTTTATGTGACATTTACAGTTTCATTGTAAACAATATATGTTACTTCCATACAATATCCAACATTTGAAGATGGAACAATGTTATTATGTTGTATTACTAAATAAAAATTTCATATACAAGAGTAGAGTTGTAGAAATATAAACATGTGTATATTATTTCAATATTAATGTGAATGTATTGTGAATAATGTTTTTTTTCTTTTTTCGATCTACATCTTTAGTATATATTGTACTTATTAATGATACAAATCTTTAATGTATTATACTTATTTGAAGCAGATTTGTTGTTTCGTTGCACTTTCTACCGTTGAACACATATTTGAGTAGCATTTGTGTACGACAGACACTCGAATTGTGTCAATTTCTCTCAAATACAAACGTGAATAAAGATGGTTTTGCAGGGCGAGGATGGGACGGGCAACATTCTTTGGCCTTCGCCCTATCTTGTTGCGATTGTTTATAAATGCCTAGCGAGAGACAAGGTTTAAACTTTCTGTTTTTCTTATCAATTTCTGAGGGGTTTTTTTCATCAACTTTTCCCCACACATAGGATGGGATTTCTTTTTCATTTTGCTGGGAACATGTAGGGGGATTTTCTAAACAAAAAAAATTAAATAGCTTCCAAATCATTTACCTTTTCCATATAATTCCATATATATATATATATATATATATCTAATCTAAGACTACCGTACTAAAGAAGAAAAATAGGGTGTTATATACGGGCTACGGGCAATATAATCGAGTGAATTTCCTGTAATTGAGCACCGTTTCTGCTTTGACTAGGTTTTCTTCCATTATCAGGCGGACAACAGAATATTTCAAATTCACCTGATATAACATCAGAAACTTTGAAGAAATCTAGAAGATCAGGCATCTTCTAGTAAAAATTAGTAATAGCTGAAATCCAACTGGCACATGCAGTTTAGGTGCGCCTTCAAGACTAGATAAAGAAATTATTTACTCCTTTTTTATTTCTCTCCAAAGATAATTGCTTTATTTTCATTAAATTATTGATACCTTGCACTGACGGAGCCAGGATTTGTATCCAATAGAGGCAAGTCAGTGCAAGGATTTGAATTCAATAGGGGCAAAAGTAAAATAAAAAATTATTAACTAAACTATACGATAAAAATTTCAAGGCAAACTTTTTATCTTTTCTCTTTTTTTTCTCTGATTTTATCTTTTCTAATTAACAATAATATTTTTTTAAGAGAGTGATAACTTTATTGAGTATTATGCGCGCAAGTTTATGTATATTATAAATAAATAAAAAATAAACATTAAAACAATATAATCACTTAAGATTAAAAAGTTCATAAATTTTCATATTATTTTGAAGAGCAATAAAACTTTTGATATAAAACTATTGTAAAATAAAAAAGGAGCAAAACATGTAAATGAAAAAAACAGAGAGGATAATCACTATCAAAACAAGCAAAAAAAAATTGTAGAGTTTTTTCAACTAAAATTAAAAAAAAAGAAAATAATAAAATATGTAATGAATAAGTGAGGAAGAGGGCCTCTCCGTAGCAAAAAAAAAAAAAAAAGGGCCTCCGTTCAAACAAGTGTCAAAGCCCAAATCTTTAGAAAAAAACACAAAACAACATAGTGAGTGTTACTTGATCAGTAGGGGCACATTCTTTAAAATTAGGGAAAATAATAGTGTTTTGGGCAAAAGTATAATAGTTTTTTTCTCTTCAGTGGGGGCACGTGCCCCCACTGGGCACAAGGTGGATCCGTGCCTAATTCCTTGTTTTGATATTTTTTACGGTGTTATAGGCATTATACACATGATGCTCTCCATTATTAGTGATTTAAAGATTTAGAGTTTGTTCATTTGTATTTTTTAAATTAAGGTGACAAGTTCAGATCTTAATTTAAGTTAAAATATATTTAAGTATGATTTGAATTATAATTTTAATTTAAATTTGTATTTAAATGTACACATTTTAATTCCTTAACAATACTCAACTTCCCCTTCAAAAGAAAGAAATGATTACTCAACTTCTTTCACAGGGAAAAAAAAAAAAAAAGGAAGTTACGCTCAACTCCGTTCAGTACCTTATCCCCATAATTGAGCAAATTTACACACAATTGCTTCAGCAAGAAGGGCATGTATTAAATCGAAACAATACCCCACATATTTGACATTTAACAGCACAGGCTCTAACCTAAATTGCTTTTCCATTGCTGATGATGAGAACTGAAAACGATCGTTTGGTGGCCCTTCACAATCCAAAGAAGAATACCATAAAATATAGTTAGCGTGATATTATTTAATACTTACTGACTTCAACTCACTCAACAATATCCAGCGACGGCGTCTCCGCCATGCACCGAACCAGCAAAATGGAAGTACAAATATCAGGATCTCAAGCCCTTGCATACAAGAACCTTCAAGATAACCTCCAATTCAACGAGCATGAATCCATATGATCAAAACAGAAAGCTACGAATTCCCATCGCAAAATTGAATTCAAACATCATTGTCTTCTTAATCACAACATAAGAAACAATTACAAACACTCAACTTTTTAGACCCTAACAAACAAAGAACAATTTTTCTTTTTTTTGCTCAATGAAAACCCAAAATCACAACGTAGCGAAATAATCTTTTACCACACAACCTGAGTGAAAAACTTTCGGACAAAAAGAAAAATTAGATAAAAAATACAAAGCATCACGTTATAAAACCCAAAAAAAAAATCAGAGGGCACGATTGGACTCTTATCTCCTTCATTGCCACTCCTAAATCGTCCTCGTCCTCCAACGTACCTCGCTGTTTCCAACAATGGCGGTGCAGCCACGCTTTACCAAATTGCTCCGACTTGTCTCATAAACCCGCTCATCCGCCCGCCCTTGGCGATGTTCGTGAGGTTGTCGACTGAGGCCGAGCTTGAGGAAAGTGCAATCATGAGTGGCGAACCAGGTGGGAGAGGCGAGGTTTCTGGGTTCGTCGTCGCCGTTGGAGCTGTTGTCTGCGACTGAGGTGTGCAGGCGTTGAGGGGGATAAGAAGGATGTTCTTAGAGAGATGGAGATTGTGGAAGGAACCCAGAAGTTTCTGGGTTTTTTATTTTTTTTATCCTATTAATTCAATTTTGATTTAGACCTGTTTATTTCATTGAATTAAATTTAAAATTTAAAATTTATTATAATAAAAAATTTTAAAAAATAATTATATTTAATTTTTTTATTATAGTAAAATTTTTTTACATAAAATCACATCTCAATTAAAATTAAGGACTTTTTCATTTATAATTTTTTAATTAAAATAATTTGAGTTTAAATCTCAATTTAAGTTAAAATATATTTGAATATAATTTAAATTGAGATTCTAATTTGAATTTGTATTTAGTTGTGCATATTTTGAATTATGGTTTGAATAGAAAATCTATTTAAATTTTGTATTTACGTAAGTCAAAACTTGAATTTATATTTAAATAATATTTTAATAAAAATTCAATGGTGATGAAAAATATTAATAGAGTATATGAGTGAAATTTTATTCATCTTTTCATTGTGAACATATTGAAAAAACATCTCAATCAGAATTAAAACGAAAAAATTATAACGTTTTTAAGAATAGAAAAAACATTATTCATTAACTTAAGTTTGAGTTTAAAAACTTAAATTAAAAGAGAAACTTAAAATCAAATTTTAACCTCAAACTCAAGTTAAAACTCATTTTACACCAAAAAAAAAAAAAAAAAAAAAAAACTTAAATAAAATTATAACTTGAGTTCAAATTTTTTTTGAATTTTAATGTAAATGAACAAGCCGTAAATCTGTTTAAAATTTAACAACTATAGATTTTAAAGTTCGAGAAGTCATTTATAAAAATTTTTTAATTTGCCAAACACAAAATTCAGTAAGATCCCATGCTAAAAAGTTAAATTAAGGCGTAAAATTCTTTACAAAAGCACGTCTCTTCAGAGGCAAAGACAACAAATTGTCAGGCAATTTTCAAGTCATAGCTTTACTCATAAAATTCCACTATCAATCTAAACATGTCATAAGCCCACAAGACCTTTCTCTATAATTGGAAGATGCACCTAATTAGCTGACTAATTTCCGGTAAGAAAGGCTATAGGAAACTATTGCGAAGTATACCATGATTAAAATTAGAGCAAAAATTTGAGAATGGGGCTTCGACATATTCACGTGCTATTTAATATCTATTATCACAAGTAATCGCATATGCTAGATTTTGCTATTGATTAATAAAATATTATTTTAAAGTTTTTTGCCTGAAAAATATTATTTTTGATTTAATCATATACTTTTGGATTATTTTAAGAATTACTATTACTGATATCCCTAAACTTTAAAGTCATTTTCAATTTAACTTTCAAACTTTAAAAACTCACTTTACTCTAAATTTTAAATTATTCTCACTTAATACTTTCTGTTATAATTTATATTAAAATTAAATATAGAAAAAGACAAGTGTAGTCATATAGTTTTTTTGCTTGCACTATGTTACAACTTTCAAAACTTAACATTAACAATTGTGACAAATAATAGACATCATTTGTAATAGCATTATCCATTAGAGCGCCAACAAAACAAAACACAAGAAAAGAAATGCTCTATTTTCTTGCTTTTAAGAAATCTTAACAAATACTTCTTAAAAATACATAGATCTTGATTTTTATCCTACTCCTTAACAATACAAAAATCTTAATTTTTACCTCTTACACTTGATTAATACCATTTTCAATCAAATAACTATATAAAAAAAATATTAATCAAGAATAAAAAGGTAAAAATAAAATCCAAATACATGCCTTTTAAAAGTAAGCTCAACAATCTTCTCTTTTTGTTCTTTATTTTTTTTTCCTTATTTTTTTCACTTTTCTGCTATTGGCCTGCTTTTTTTTTTTTTTTTTTTTTTCCTTTCTTTCTTTCATCCTCGAAGAAAGCATGTAAACTGAAATTAATATATCAACTTCTTGATTTTTTTTTCCTGTAGTTTCTCCTTTTTTCGTAATCAGATTGAAAAATAAACATTATGATACAAATTTAACAGCTAAAAAATAAAAGACTACAAATAGTCCATTTTCACACCACCTGAGAAAATCCTTATATTATATATATAGAGAGAGAGAGAGAGAGAGAGAGAGAGAGAGAGAGAGAGAGAGAGAGAGAGAGAGAGAGAATTTTTGTAACCATGAGAATAAAGGACTAAACACAGGTATACATCATCACTTTGTATACCTGTGTTTGACTTTGACAGATAAAAGGACGCGAAAAAAACAAGGAAAAAACAAAGAAAGAAAATCGCAGAAATAGGGAAAAAACTTGAAGAAAGATGGGAAAAAGAAAAAGGAAAAAAAAAAAAACATATTATTGATTTCAGTTTGTAAAGCACGTGTTCAACGTGCATAAAGACAAAAAAAAAAAAAAACAACGAAAAATTATGGGGAAAAGAATTAGACATTGTCATATATTAACTTCAGCTTTAGAACACGTGTTTGCCATGTCTTTGACACAGTAAAAGAAAGAACAAAAAAACAGGCTGGCTAAAACGAGACTAAAAAATAAAAGAAAATAAAAGCAAGTCAACCACCACCTGCCTGCTATATAATAACTAATTGATAAATAATAGATATTAACCAAAATTAGTCCTTACAATTGAAGTCTCCGTATATATACACAAACATAACGACTAAAATGGAACAATAACATTAACAGATTTACTGTAGAAAAGAAAAAACGACCGATTAACATATACGCAGAAGTTTTGTGACCAAAAATCTTCCTAAACCATCTGTTTCTAGAGCTTAGTACGTTAAACCTCTTATATATATACACATATATCCGCGAACAAAACAAACGTTCTAAAACACCAATTTAGAATGCACAGTAATATGAGAAAGACGCAAGTGTTTATTTTTTACCCCCCCCCCCCCCCCCCCCCAAAAAAAAAAAAAAAAAACATTTTCCTTCATGAAAACTTTTGTGAAATTTTCTCACATAAAGCTAAAAAAACCTATGGCCAAAAAGCTCGTGAATCAGTAAACAGCAACAAGAAATATAAAAGACAGAATAGGAGACCGGTTGAATTAGAAATTAACTACCATCATTCCGTGATAAACTAAGCAAGTCCTTGCGTAAAACTGAATGAGGCACTCGAGAGGAAAGACCAATATGACACCAAGAAACCAAAACTACACGCACAATAAAATTGACAAGTAAACTCAATTTACTAAACGGTCAGTGGCATTGATTGAAAATGCCATATGAAACAATGGTTGATGCTAAAACTTAACTGAGACTGTAAATAGGTCCTGCAACTAAAAAGAAAACCTTCTCAATTCTAAAAGACTAACCCACCAATTCACCTATGTCCATCAGCAGTCAAAGTGTGCAAGACCCGTTTTACCCCAACCCTAGTATTACACGCAAAAATACGATTCTGGGAATCCCACATTCGTTGCCTGTGAAGTACTAAAGTTCGCTACCCATAACATAGTACAAGCAACGACGTGCTGTAAAACACCATCAATGAAATCAAACTCAGATTTCATGTTATTTCTTTTCTACTTGTCAATCTATCTCAAATACCAAACTTCCTTTTAATTCTACGTACTAATTAAGAACCAAAAAGCCTATATCTACAACCCGGCAGCTCACAAGTGATCTCATACTAGGTAGATCAATAAAATCCTATTCCTTCAACATTTACATAGACTGCACACGAGATTAACGTAGTGTTTAGACATGCTAAAGATGCAGTGTATGGAACTCATAACTCTTGCATAACTTGGGATTATTAGACATTACAAGAAACGTAATATCATAAAATAGAAACCAGAGTATTACCAAGAGGCAGAGATATATAATCAAGGTTTGCACATACTTACAATTGTTGCACGCGCATAGGGGGCCATAACCTGAGAAGAGAGAAAGTCATGTTAAAATATTTTCTTTTCAATAACAATTCACCACATTTCAAGAAAGCAGCATGCAGAAACTAAAATAACTCACCAAGGGGGACATCAATGCAGCAGCTGCACCCTCCAATGCACGTGCCTCCAAGATGACCAGACCATGGATCAGATGTAACGCAATTTCATTAGGATGTGCATATAGGAAAAGACAAGCAGCAAAAAAGGGAAAATATAATAATACAGACTCAGCCACTAGCGTTCACTCACATAACTCCGCTAGAAGTTACATCTAGGTATATAGATGACAGGGCACTAAAAATAAGAGATAGACAGTGACAAGAGAAGGGAAAAAAAAGATACAATGTATCTGTAAGGTAGCTACTCACAAAGCATATTCAAGGATACAGATGCAAGTATTTACTAAGAAGACACCTAACGTAACGTCTATTAAAGGCAAGGAATATTTAAGCAACTTCCAGAGAAGCAAACCATCAAATAACACATCAAAAGAACACAGAAAAATATCTATGGGTATTGACTCTATGGATTCAACTAGAGCAGATTTTCGATGAACCCAGCAAGGTTGCTAGAACAATACAAACACAGTGTAAAACTCATAATAGCTACTTTCAATGTTCACAAAATATCTCCCAATAAACAAACCAAGGTACCTTCTCCTGGGTGCCTTTTAAAGCATCTAAGCACTGTAGGTTCCCTCAAAGCAGTGGAAGAAATCCTGAAGGAAAGAATGAATTAGATTTCCCATAACCCAAATTAATCAAAAGGAAAAAGAAAAAGAAAAAGAAAAAAAAAGAAAGAAACGGACAGCAATGTGAACTGAAGGATGGTATGGCAAACCTTCTACCCAGTACAATATAGTGTCCAAATACCAGAAAACAACAATGCAAAAATGAAATTTGACAATACAAAGCATATTCTATTAAAAAAAAAAAAAAAAAGTTAAAAAGCAAAAATGAAGAGTGCAGAAGGAAAAAGGTCCACCGTTTCATCTTGAATAAAAATTAACCAGCTCAAGGGAATTAATATATTGAATTAGGTTCAACGTTAAAACTACATATATAATTATGAAAGACATTCTTAGGACGCAATGAATTTTCGCATCAGGTAATCATGAATGGGGTTACAAGGGAAAAGAAACGCCTTCGGCTAGTTGTCTTACTATAGAAACAGTACACTCCACTGAAAGAAACCCGCCACATGAGTACTCCTGAACCAAACATCACCCCTTTTGAGTTTTGACTTCAGCAATACCAAACTGTGTCAAAAGCTCTCCACTCCGGCCATCACAGAGAAGAGACAATGCCCAAGGATTAGAAACTGAGCATGATTTATGTTATAATCTACAAAAATCTAGCTGAACAGGAATTCTGGAGTCTGAAATCAGCAACAGGGTTCACTTGCCAGTGATGAATGGATGGCTCAATGCCTGAGATACTGTCAACCTCTTATCTGGATCCAAAACAAACATTTTATCTAGAAGATCTTTGAAATCGGCCAACATCTTTGGATCCTCACCCGGAGAACCCACAATAATTGATCCAATATCTTTTGGTCTTATGTTGAGGATTAACCGCTTGATCGCCTGCAAAGGTAAAATCAAATCTTGATTAAAATAAACATCAACTACGAGGTCCAACTTTTGCAGCCTATGTTCCAAGCCAAAAATTTTTAAAAACAAAAAAAACAAAAAACAAAAAAATAAAACAAAACAAAAAACAAAAAGGTAAATAACTTAATACAATTCAAGACAACAAACCAACAAACACCTTTTTTGTGACAGGATCCTCTTCAGTAGCATGAAAGTTCAGATCTTGGTCAAAATGTTCGTATGTAAAAGCTCCCTGCAAAAGGAAAAGCCAGAAAAACAAGCAAGTTTTAATCCATGCTTGGAAAGCCACAAATAGCCTAGTCCATTTCGTCTAGGTGTCTCTAACTTGGCAAAAGAAACCATTATGAACTTTGGAAATAACCATACACGCACACACATTAGAAAATAAACCTAAAAACAAAAAAAACACTTGAATTTTCTTCAATCAAAGTGAGAGCATTTAAATATAACACAACAAAAAGTCTATGATATCTAAATTTGAAAACTAAAAATACTGACCTTCCGTAGCATCTTTTTCGGAAAAGGGCCCTTGAGTTCCATGTGAAGTCGTAGCATGTCATTATTTGTAGCGCCTGGAAAAAGAACCTTTCCTGTATATAGCTCATATAAGCAGCAGCCGACAGACCAAATATCCAGTGGATAATCATAGGTCAGGCCAAGAACTGCAATTAAAAAAACAAAAAAAAAACAAAAACAAAAAACAAAAAACAAAATAAAGACTAATTAAAATTTCAGATGTAACTTAGAATATAATCAAATAAACAAATTTAAGAAGGGAAACATTTGAACAATCACAAACAACAGCTCAAGAGTCTAACTTACTAATTTCTGGAGCACGATAAAAGCGGCTAACAAGGTATGGTGTAATCTCATTTTTACCGGCAAACATGGCATTACCAAAATCACAAAGTTTCAGCACATTCTTTGCTTCATTTACCTGGAAAATAAACAAAGAAATTAAATAAAGATGAAAGACCAAAACTGTAGAAAAACCGAAACTGTGTATAGGAAAGAATCCATGTATAGCTGTAATTGTATCATTAGCTAGGTGTCAAATCTGTATATTTAGGAAAGTATTGTTAGCAGTTATTTGCTTCCTAGAATTAGTGATATTGTTTCCTATTTTAGTTAGGCTGTAATTGTATAAAAGTCTACTCAATGAATGAAATCAATTATTCCCCAATATTCTTTTTTCTGAGTTGGTATCAGAGCCTGTTTTTTGGGCTTGCCAGAAATCATCCTCCTTCCTCCTTCGTTCTCTGCTACCCTC
Source organism: Morus notabilis (assembly GCF_000414095.1). Lineage (NCBI taxonomy): Eukaryota > Viridiplantae > Streptophyta > Magnoliopsida > Rosales > Moraceae > Morus > Morus notabilis. Next base: position 32,457 of record NW_010363521.1, on the reverse strand, counting down.
AATTCACCATGTTTGATGTGTCGACTGAGTCCGAGTCCACTACCATTCCAAAAACTTCTACCTCCCCAAAAACAGCCGATCCTATCAAGACGAGCACAGACTCCCACTCTATTCAAATTACAACCATTCGTTTGAATGGTTGTAATTTCTTGCACTGGTCACAAGCCGTTCGGATGTAACATTAGAGGACGTGGAATGATCGGATATCTGACAGGTGAAACGAAGGCTCCACCATAGACGGATCCAACCCATGCTACATGGGATGCTCAAAATTCCATGGTTATGACATGGCTCATGAATTCTATGGAAGAGGATATTAGCTCTAACTATATGTGCTATTCAATGGCAAAAGAGCTGTGGGAAAATGTGAATTAGATGTACTCTGATTTGGGGAATCAATCACATATATTTGAATTGACTCTCAAAATTGGCGAGATGCGGCATGGAGAGGATAATATTACCAAGATCTTTTCAACACTAATGAGTGGAAATCACCAGAAGATGCACGCCACCACAAGAAAGTTGTGGAAGATGGCCGTATCTTCAAGTTTTTGGCAGGACTCAACGTTGAGTTTGATGAAGTCAGGGGGAGAATCATTGGGAGGCAGCCTCTCCCTTCGATCGGAGAAGTATTTTCAGAAGTAAGGAGAGAAGAAAGTCGGAGGAATGTTATGTTGGGCAAGAAAGGACCTAGGACTGCTGCAGAAGGCTCGGCTTTGGTAACCACTGGATCAACATCGTCCAAGACTCCTGTGTATTAGCAAAAATCTGGTGAGAAACCATGTGTGGTGTGACTACTGCAACAAACCACGCCACACTCGTGAAAATTGCTAGAGACTGCATGGGAAACTTGCGAACTGGAAGAGCAAGGTAGGAGAGAAAACTAGATGCTTCCCCACTGCTAATGAGGCCGAAGCCAACCCTTTCACCAAAGAGCAAATGGAGCATCTTCTTACACTGCTAAAATCTGGTTCGTCGTCATCTGATCCTCCTAATGCTTCTGTGGCACACACAGGTAATGAATCAAAAGCTCTATCTTGTTGCATTAATTCTTCTGCTCCATGGATAATAGATTCAGGAGCTTCCGATCATATGACCAATTCCTTTAAATTATTTCAATCATATACACCATGTCCTGGAAACAAAAAGAATAAGATTGCAGATGGTAGCTTTTCCCCTATCGCAGGAAAAGGTTTGATACAAATTTCAGAAAGAATAAATCTGAAATCTTTTCTCCATGCCCCTAAACTTGCTTGCAACCTTTTGTCTGTTAGCAAACTTTCCAAAGACTCTAATTGTTTTGTTACCTTCCTTGAATCTCATTTTGTTTTTCAGGACAGGAACTCGGGGATGACGATTGGCAATGCTAGAATGATCAATGGTCTTCATTATTTTGAGGATAATTTACCTAGTTCTAAAATTGCTCAAGTGCTTAGTAGTATCAGTTCTATGTCTGCTTATGATCAAATAATGGTTTGGCATTACAGATTGGGCCATCCTAGTTTTATCTATCTAAAACGTTTGTTTCCATCAATATTTAAGAATATTGACCCCTTAATATTTAAATGTGAAAGTTGTTTACTTGCAAAAAGCCAACGGAAAAGTTATATTCCAAAACCATATCAACCTTCAAAGCGCTTTATCTTTTCCACAGTGATGTTTGGGACCTTCAAGAGTAACCACGGTTTCAGGTAAAAAATGGTTTGTAACCTTTATAGACGACCATACTCGTCTTTGTTGGATCTATTTGATGCGTGAGAAATCTGAAGTTGAAAAAATATTTAAAGATTTTTACAATATGATAGAAAATCAATTTCAAGCAAAGATAAGCATTTTAAGATCAGATAATAGAACAGAGTACTACAATAAAGTTTTAGAAACTTTTTTAGAAGGAAAAGGAATTTTACATCAATCTTCATGTCCAGATACTCCTGAACAAAATGGAATGGCCGAGCGAAAGAACAAACATCTTTTAGAAGTAGCTCGAGCTATGATGTTTTACATGCACTTGCCAAAATATTTGTGGGGGGATGCTATTTTAATTGCATCATATTTGATTAACAGGATGCCTACTAGGGTCTTGCAGTATATCACTACATTGGATTGCTTGAAATAAATTTTTCAAGAATCCCGAATAAACTCATATCTGCCATTAAAAATCTTTGGCTGCACCGCATATGTGCACAAAATGTATTTTTCTAGGATATGTTCCAAATCAAAAGGGCTACAAATTTTTCAACCCATTGACTAAGAAATTTCATATTACCATGAATGCAACTTTTTTGGAAAATTTCCCTTTCTTCCACAAAAATTTAATTCAAGGGGAGAAGCTAGGAGAATCAAATTTTTGGGAAACAGAACCTTTACCACAAATAGTTTTTTATCCTATTAAAGCAAAATCTACTGAAATAGATAAGGAAACTAGGATCACTCAATCTGAAAACACTGAATTTGCATTTGACATTGGTCTATCATATATGGAAATACTACAAATGGGAAAAAATCGATCTAATCTTGAGCCTGTGGTTTATTCTAGGAAAAATATCCCTGAAAGAGGTAAAGATTCTTTGTTTCGCTCAGCACGCGACCATGAGGAATTCCCGAGTGAAGTCCATCCAAACGCATCCGGTAATTCAGATACTATTAATTCTCCACCTTCCTTATCTTGTATTCCAAATTCTAGTGAAACAGTTCCTCCTGAATCTAGTACGAACCCCGTACCTGTTGTTCCTATCCAAGAAACATACCTTAATCTTCCCATTGCCTTCAGAAAAGGAACCCGAACTTGCACTAGACATCCTATTGCCAAGTACATCTCCTATGACAACCTTTATGCCAAGTATAGAGCTTTTACTACAAAGATTTCAAAACTTGTTGTGCCTAGAAATATAAGGAGGCATTAGATGAACCGAATTGGAGATCAGCCGTGCTTGAAGAGATGGAAGTGTTAAGGAAGAATGGTACGTGGGAGGTGGTTGAGTTACCTAGTGACAAGAAGGTTGTGGGGTGCAAATGGGTGTTCACAGAAAAAAGTAAAGCTGATGGTAGTATAGATTACCAAGAAACTTTTGCCCCATGTTGCGAAGATAAATACAATACGGGTCTTATTGACTCTTGCTATGAATTCTAATTGGCCTCTGTTTCAACTTGATGTAAAAAATGCTTTTCTCAATGGTGACCTAGAAGAAGTGTTTATGAACCTACCACCGGACTTTACGAAAGAACTTGGGGTTGGAAAAAGTCTACAGACTAAAAAAATCCATGTATGGACTCAAGCAGTCACCTAGGGCATGGTTTGATTGTTTTGGCAAGGTAGTGAGGAGGTACGGATTTATACAGAATCAAACAGATCACACCATGTTTTACAAGCATTCAAGAGAAGGTAAAGTTGCCATCTTAATTGTGTATGTTGATCATATTATCTTGACAGGAGATGATTGTAGTGAAATGGATAGACTAAAGAGGAGATTAGCCAAAGAATTTGAAATCAAAGACCTGGGAGTGTTAAAATACTTCCTTAGAATGGAGTTTGCAAGGTCTAAGGAAGGAATTATTGTAAATCAACGTAAGTATGTACTTGATTTACTTGAAGAAACAGGTATGTTGGGTTGTAAACCGGCAGAAACTCCCATGGAACCAATTGTAAAGTTGCAACCAGCCAATGCTGAAGATGAAAAGGATAAGGAGCGATATCAAAGACTTATTGGCAAACTTATTTATCTGTCACACACGTGTCCAGACATAGCCTTCTCAGTAAGTGCGGTTAGCCAGTTTATGCACTCACCTGGCCCTGAGCATTTTGAAGCCGTTTACAGGATTCTAAGATATTTAAAGGGGACACTAGGCAAAGGGCTTCTCTTTAAATCCCGAGGACACCTTCAGATTGAGGCTTACACCGATGCAGATTGGGCTGGGAGTATAGCTGATAGGAGATCAACTTCTGGATACTGTACTTATGTTGGTGGTAACTTAGTAACTTGGCATAGTAAGAAGCATAATATAGTTGCAAGGAGTAGTGCAGAGGCTGAGTTCAGGGCAGTTGCCCTTGGTATTTGTGAAGTAATGTGGATCAAGAGAATACTGCAGGAGTTGAGAGCTTCAAAAGCTCTACCTATGAAGTTGTATTGTGACAATAAGGCTGCTATTTCTATTGCTCATAATCCAGTTCTCTATGATCGCACAAAGCACGTTGAAGTGGACAAGCACTTTATTAAAGAGAAAATAGAAGGCGGTTTGATATGCATGATCTATATTCTGACTGAAGATCAAGTAGTTGATTTGCTCACAAAGGGACTATCTAAAAAACAGTTCGATTTTTTAGTAAGCAAGCTAGCTATGAAAGATATTTTTAAACCAACTTAAGGGGGAGTGTAGAAAAACCGAAACTGTGTTTAGGAAAGAATCCATGTATAGCTGTAATTGTATCATTAGCTAGGTGTCAAATCTGTATATTTAGGAAAGTATTGTTAGCAGTTATTTGCTTCCTAGAATTAGTGATATTGTTTCCTATTTTAGTTAGGCTGTAATTGTATAAAAGTCTACTCAATGAATGAAATCAATTATTCCCCAATATTCTTTTTTCCGAGTGAAACCAAGCATGAAAGGGAAACAAAATTTTACCAGCATGTTATCGGGTTTGATATCACAATGAAGAACGCCACAATTTTTGAGATGCTTCAGCGCTATAAAAAGTTGCTTAGCATATGCTCTGACAGCAGTCAGCTTGAGACCAATATTGCGTCCAAATTTCTTTAAAACCTCACGCAGATTCATATGAAGAGATTCAAAAACTAAACAAAGATGATTCCGGTACTTAAAACTTGACAGAAACCGAACACAATGACGCTTGTTCTCTGGATCTTGACCTACTAATTTCTTCAATATGACTAGCTCAGTCATACCAGCCTTATACCTGTGCCATATATTAAACACGAGTAAGGATTTTGGGAACAAAGCATAAAATGTTAACTAATGACGTTAACAAGTAACCTTGGCCATCATGGCTCCAGAAACAAACATGTACAAGAGTAAAGAAAAGTGACATCATGATCACTTACATAGTGTCATTACTACGTATAATTTTTATTGCCACTTCTTCTGGTTCCCCATCAACGGCCTTAACATTCTTTGCACGGACTACTGTCGAAAAGACACCTTTCCCATGGGCAGCAGTAATCTCATATCGACCGTCAAGTAATTCACCAAATCTGTAGCCTGCATATGAAACAAAATTTACATGAGAAAAGGGCGTACAAGAACCCAGAGAAATATTAACCAAATGGTTTTTATACATGTGACAACCAACAACTCAACTTTACTTCCAATATTCAGACTTAAATGTTGCACCTCCAGCAGTCCTACGAATATTCTAATTCTGGGGGGAACAGAAGCTGAATAATAATAGCAAGAAAAGCGGCACAAAACAAAAATATGCAGGTTCTTGCACCTAGAATGTAATATTTAATATCAAGTTGGCCATATTGTAACTAACTGCTAACATGACAGCACAGAACAAAAAATGCTAAAAGCGTAAACAATATTGAGCAAGTTCAAATACTCCTTTTTTCTATTTCCTCAAGCAATTAATAATGGGAAACAAATTTGTAATGAGGGACTGTTTCATGGTTCAATCTGCTCTATATGAACATAAAGAGTATAAGAATTCCAGAAAGGATGGAAATGTATACAAATATCCAGGAGCATATAGAATGACGAGTCAGGACATATAAATACTTAACAATCATCGGAAACAAGGCTAAGCAAGCATCCACAAATAGGATAAACAAAATAAGAAACATTTTCTGACTATAATCGAATACTTACTATAGTAACCCTCAGCATCATCCCAATTATCATGAAGAGCACTCCTTTCAATCCGTACACCATCACCTTTTCCCTGAAAAGAGAGTGCGTGAGCAAAATCTTTAGTGAAGCTATCCATAATATAATTGATAATCATCTTAGGGTGTGTTTGGTTGAAGTGATGGAATACTAATGGAAAATGGTAGTATGAACGGAATTTAAATACTTTTACTAGAAAGGAATAAAACTTGCTTTATTTTGCAAAAACTACCCTTATTCTAATGAATCAATTGACATATAAGATAACAGATTGACATATAAGAATGGAATAAAACTTGCTGATATTTTGCAAAACTACCCTTATTCTAAATATATAATGAATCAATTGACAGATAAGATAACAGATTTCATCTCAATCTAAAAAATGTAATTAATATACAACAATAATGAACTCAATTAACAATTAAGGGTGCATTTACTTCAAGAGTTCTGTATGGTTCAAACTAGGGCCAGCAATATAGGTCACAACACGACGACACGACTCAAAAACGACACGATTTTTGCGGGTTAGGGTTGAGAAAAAATAGGTTCGGGTCAGAATTGAGTCGACCTGAAATTGACACGAAAAACACGAGTCAATTTCGGGTTGGACCCGCCTAACCCGAACACGACACGAAACTCGTAAAAATCTAAAAAATACATATATTTTTCATTTCATATTTTAAATTTTATTATGAACTTGTGATATCATGATAGTTACACTCAAAATCTTATACTATTATTTGTTTAATTTCAACGGATGTTATTGTAATTTAGTGTGTTATGAATTTTAAGTTATTTCTAATATGTAAAAAACTAAATAAAAGTATACAATTTTCGTGTCAATTTCGGTTCACGGGTCAATTTCGTGTCACCAGTCATTTTCGGGTCGTGTCGTGTCAACTCGTAAAGTGGTCGTGTCGTGTTGCGGTTTTTAAAAAATTTCGTGTCACGGATCATGTTCGGGTTGACTACAAATTTAAAAAAAAACCGATCAAAACATGACACGAACACAACACGTGACACGAATTGCCACCCCTAATTCAAACCATGGTTGTTGGTTCTGCTACAGTATTTTCCTCTCACACAATTTGAATTTCAAACGTCAGAATCACGAACCATGGTTTGAACCCATGAACCAAATGGACCTAGAATAATGAACTCAATGAACAATTAAGGGTTCATTTATTTCAAGAGTTTTGTATGGTTCAAACCATGGTTGTTAGTTCTGCTACAGTGTTTTCCTCTCACACAAAATTTGAATTTCAAACGTCAGAATCACGAACTATGGTTTGAACCCATGAACCAAATGGACCCTAAATCCATCAAAAGCCTAATTGTATCTACTAGCAAATACACAATTTACTCTCTAAATAACAAAATCAAGGGCAAAAGCAGAAAATTAAAAAATATAGGAACTTGTTGCAAAAAAAAATGCATAATTTATTTAGTATAGTTAGAACAATAATACCAGCCAAATGGAGCATAAATAAAGTTTGAAAAAGAGAGAGAAAACAGTGACCGGGCACGAATGTTATTTTTCACATCAAAAAAGAATTTACACGTTTTTATAACAAAGAAAACATAAATGAGGAGCTTACAGATTTACGAACACCAGTTGGGGTCTCGCCAAATATATCATCACAGAACATTCCATCTGACCTCTCACTCTGCACAAATTGGCAAATAAAAATGATGTTTAACAACAAACTGACAAATACTCAATTATCAAACTATTTACAGGCAGCAAAAAAACAGGGAACAACCTTTGGAGTACCCTCTCCAAGTCCTCTGGTGCCTAGAGTCCCACCAGAAACAGCAGCTCCATTTGGTGGAGTTGATTTTCCCACAGAAAATGATGATTCATCAGCAAAGACATCAATGCCTCCAGTCTTACTATCAACAATTTCTTGACGAGAACTGGAAGGAGCTGTTGATGGACCTGGACGATCTGTAGATTCTCAATCTGGTCAGTGTATAGAAAGTGAAACTAATCACAAAGTGGAAATGCCAAAATTGAACCAAACGATAACAATAACATTAAAATCAAGTGTCGAATAACTTCATATCATGAATGAACCATGAGCCAATGACAACCCTAAAACCATAAAGGTATTAGATTATGGAACGCCATCAACAAAGACATTTGTATGCCAAACAAAGAACGGAAAAGAAGAAAATTCTACTGAGTACGCTTTGAAAATCAACAGAGGTGTAGGCCTCAAGAAATGCCTCAAGGGGCGAGGCGCTCATCCGCAGCCTTAAGGCGTCAAGCTTTGAGGGCGGGTCAGTGAGGCTCAAGCCTCAAAGTGATGAGGAGTGCGCATAAATTCACACATCTCATGAGCTCTCTTTGTTTTACTTATATCAGATCTGGATTTAGTCCAATTTATATTGGGCTAGCGTGTAATTTTGGCCCAAAGAATTTGGCTTTTAAACAAGTCATCTAAGCCCAAATGAGACTAAACACAAAACAATAATAGCCAACAGCATATTTTCTAGTCTCTCCCTCACATATTTCTAAATATGTAGTTTTTTTTAACAATGTCAAAATACTATAAAACGCATCATTTCAAAATTTAAAAAGTATGGGGGATTAAGTTCAATATTATACTTACTTTAATCTACTTAAGTCATTCTTTGTGATGATTGTATTATTAAGAACCCAGTCATTGCTTAATCTTATGATTTCTTGCTGGGTGATAGGCAAATCATTCTCACGTATAAAAATTATTTGCTTATTTTAGGAACTGATCTAAGAGTTCAAAATGTTTATCTCATTTTGGAAGTCCTAAACTGACACTCATAGCTAGAATAAAGGATTAATAATTTATTTTGTGTATAACATGAAATGCATTTCAGATACTTAAGGAAAGAAACTAGTAGCGTTGCATATGACGTTTTAAGTTTATTATTTTATTCCGTCACTTTTGTGTCTTGTCTTTTCATGTATGCTTCTATAATAAATAAGTTTTTTATGATTATTATGACTATAAATATTTTATATTTAACCTATTTAAGAAAATATACATATTGGCATTCTTTGAGGCTCATGCCTAGCCTCACAAAGGTAAAGCACATCAAACCCCAATTGCAATTTTCAAAACCTGGCATAGATTTTACTATGACTCCTACAAAGTTAAGGCAAATGGAAAAGGCAATCTCGTTAATATATTGGTCATCAAATCACATCACTCAAAAGTCTTACACTTTAGTCCCAGAAATAACAATTCAATGCAGACCATAACCTGTCCACCATAACGTTAACTTGTGATAGACAACTTTATTTAAATAAGCACGCCCAGCAAGTAATAATATGGCTATATGACCTTTATCCACAGTCAGCCTCTAATAAGTATAGAACGCAAGTTAAGCATAGATAGGCAATTAGACAATAAGTCCCTAAAACTAATTGATACGAACCTTTGGCTGCATCCTCTAAATTAGCCCCCGTCTGACTCTGTTGCTGTAACTGCTGACTCTTGTACTTTTCTAAGATTGCTTGCCTTCTCCTTCGACTCTCCTCCTTAATTCGGTTAAGATCTTCCTCCTCTTGTTCAACAAGTTGCAATGTGTATGTCTCTTCAAAATCTTCTTGTCTGTCTTCATCCCTGCAGCCAAGAAATATAGTAAGCATCAAATTAAAGCATAAAAAGGGAAAAAGGCACTTCTGCTTGCCCAAAATTCTCATTACGATGAATAAACGCCATTTCCATTATGCCATCACTCACTACCCACCTTTTCATTATGTCATCACCCACTTCTAAAGAATTAGCTTTTGAACTCTGAACTCTTGTCGGATAAACTTTTTCGCTTCCATCTTTACTGATATCCCTTTCATCATATGTTAAGCTCCTAGAATGTCTATACCCATCTTGTCCTCTGTGGATGTCATTTTCATGTTTGTCCCTCTCCCTATCCCTTAACTTATCCCTACTCCCATCATCTCGCCTCTCCAGCTTGCGCTCCATGACTCCATCACTGTACTTGTCCCTCTCTCTCCTCCTTTCCCTATCACTATCTCTGCTTCTCTCAACAAAATTGACTCTATCCCTGCTCCTATCTCTTTCCTTCTCATATTTTCTGTCTCTATCTACCTCTCTGTCCCTACTTCTATACCTCACCCTCTCCCTTCTCCTGTCCCTATCCAATTCCCTATCCCTACTCCTTTCTCGTTCCTTCTCCCTTCTCCAGTCCCTATCTGACTCCCTATCCCGACTCCTTTCTCGCTCCTTCTGCCTTCTTCTATCCCTATCAATATCTCTGTCTCGACTCCTTGCGCGTTCTTTTTCCCTTTTCCGATCTCTGTCCCCCTCCCTCTCCCTGCTCTCTTCTCTTGTCCTAGCCTCTTTGTTGCCATGTTTGTCCTCTTCTCCGATGTATTTGCTTCTATAACCAGGACTGTGTTTCCTATCATCATCCCTCACCATATCTGTGACATCACGACCGTGAACTGTCCTATCACTGTCTGTGTCATATGTAGTCCTGCTTTTATCAGCAAGATAGCGTCTCTTTCTAGAGAAAGCCTCATCTTCCATAACACTATGTGAACGAGACCTCTCTTTTGCACGATCATACGACCTTGATCTGCTCCTATCACGTCCTCTATGATGATAGCTATTGTCCAAAGGGGAAGGTGTCACCCCCTTGTACTTTTCTCCAGTGCTCTGAGAAGATGACTTCATTTGATTTCCAACTTCATTTCCATCGACCTCCATATTTCCATCATCGTAGTAACTCCTTTTATCATTACTCCGTTTGGAAGGTGACCCAGATTCTCTCTGCCTCCTATGAGATCGGGAGTTTAAAGCCCCATTAACATTACCCACCGAACTATCTCCGTAACCTAATTCATCTTTTGCAGCCAATTTGTCATCACTTCCGTCTATTTCCAATGTTCTCAATTTTCTAACACTACTCCCCTTGGTCTCTTTTACTGGTATTGTTGCTTCAGAATAAGGAGACTCCTTACCATTACCAAGTCCCTGATAAGCAATGAAAAAAAGGGGGAAAGAAAATTAAGTGCAAATATTTGTAGTACATAAGACCAGACAACATGATAAATACATATAACCAGCTCTTACAAATTAACTGTAAGCCATCAGTCTTCACACTTTGAAACGCCTAAGAAACTTCTTTTGCAACTCACTCATGTTCGTCTAGTGTGCAAGCAAAGTATGAGACAATGATTTAACTCGGGTACTCTAACAAGCTCTCAACAAATAGAATTGATCATGCGGTCGATAAAAGAAAAGAAAAAGATATATAAACAGTATTATAAATTTCAGTTTGGTCACTGAGAAAACTAGCAAAAAAAAATCTTTTCCGAAAAAGTCACATGTCTAAAACTTAAATCTATATGCGTTATTTCGTTATAACTTTTACCAGTTTTATCAATGGCCAAACAGAAAGCGAATGGACAGTCTAGAACAAAATAAAATAAAGTAGCATTTTCGGTGAATCAGAACAGACCAGATTTCGTTTATCAGAATGATCGCGAACTCCGGAGGCCTCAATTTCACCAGACTCGGCGTCAGATTCCGATTTCTTCTTCGGAATTCCGTCAAGGCCGCCACCGAAACCCTCCTCGTCGAGGATTTCCCCTTCCTCCACATCGTCATCGGGCAGTGAATTCTGCGCCGCGTAGGGAGGAGCTGGCGGAGGAGAAGGAGCTTCAATTTCCTCATCACGCTTTCGACTGCTGTGGCGGTGATGGTGATGCCGGTGGCGATGGTGATGGCGGTGCTTGTGCCGTTTGGAGGACTTATCGGTGTCGTCGTCGGAGGGCGATCGATGGTGCTTGTGCGAGTCTTGGGCGTCGCCAGCCATGGAGTTGCGAGAGAGGAAATCTAGGGTTAGGGTTTTCTTTTTTTTATTCCCTGTTTTCGAAGGAAGGTTTGTGATAGAGGGGAGAAGATAGGAGAATCTTTGAACTCTGCAAGCCGAGGAAAATAATAGATTTTATTTTTTGACTAACTTATTTTTATTTTTTCTAAGAGTAAAGAAGGGAGTTTATCGTAATAATTCCTTCTGTGAAGAGAAAAGCTAATTAGCGAATAGCCAGTAATATTATATTATGAGAAATCTATGGTAAGGGGTATTATTAACCACGATTCGAGTTTAAAATTTAAATTTTATTATAGTAAAAAAATCTCAGAAACAGTTAGATTTAACTTTTTTATTACACTAAGGGGTTATTCTTTTGCAACAAAACTCAAAAAAAGTTTAAACTCAAGTTACAATTTTATTTAAGTTCACGTTTTTTTAAGTTCTAACTTTATTCAACTTAACTCAATTTTATTTAGGTTACAACTTCAACTCAAGTTATAACTTAAATTCAACTCAAAAACTACACTCAAGTTATACTCCAAAAGAACAAGCCCTAAAAAATTCTCACATAAAATCACATCTCAACTCGAATTAAAAATTCGAATCAGCAAACTAAACATGCTCTAAAAAGTATCCTCTCAATTTTATTTAAATACAATTTTTATTTTTGAGTGTTTTAAAGTTTAAAAATATTTCATTGTTATAAAATAAAAGAAAATAATGGAGTAAAAGAACAAAGACAATAGAATAGAGAGAATTGAGATAAGAAAAAAGAGAATATTCGTATTCACTCCGATCATTATCGAAGATAAACTATTAAGAAAATTTATAAACAAGGCTCACATTTTTGTGCAATTTAAATTACAAGAAAGTGATGGGGTCTCGCACACTTTCTCAAAAACAAGTTTGGAAACTAAGCACCCGGTAGTATTCAGGGCATCACCTACAAGGTATACAATATTGTATATACATGAACAGGTAAATAACATTACAGACATCAATCACAGTCTAGAAGTCCAAAGTTCAGAGTTTACAGAATTTATAATTCTTACATTTATGCACGAGGATGATGAACACAATTCCCTCTTAAACAGACGGTAGCAACTAACTCAGCTACTATGCACTGCTCCTAGCGTCGCCTAGGAGGGGTTTAATATTTATAAAACAGATAAAACGTGAGCAAAATGCCCAATAGGATGTAATTTGAAATAACTTTATAAACAAGTAAATAAATTAATGAACAAGTAAATAAATAAATAAACAAATAAATATAGATATTCAGTTCCAACACAACAGCCGGAACCTCACATCCTTTTACTGAATGGAAATATAAGTGAAACTTTTCGTATTACAGGCATCAGCAAGTAATTTATCCTCTGATAAATTACTTACACAACCACAAGCACAAGCCTTATCACCACCGTAGTGGCCCGGTTCGGGTTTCAGGTCCTGCCCCCAAGGATACACTCTCCATATCCTATCTAGGCCATCAGCTGGTTTACCGGTTCGCAAGATCTCTTATCTTAAGAAATCGTTCATTAAAAATTCTGAAATAGTTCATTATAATTCCAATAGCTAAAATCAAGTTATTGTGTTAAAAATGCTTTTCCTTCACAAACATGTCATTTCTTTAAAACATTTACAAGGTCAAAACTCTTTTGAAAACAGGCTATCAAGGAAATGGATAAGGAATCCTACCTCTTAAGCATAAAACATGTGGCTAGCGTTGTACTATTCTGGCTTCTGCTTCCTCAAAGCCTTCAATTCAACTCCTCAGCTAGCATTGATACAAAACAATACTTTAGGATTCATTTGTCATTCCTAAAGTAATTCAATCTCAATTATACACCTCGATTTCCTATTACTGCACCTTAATCCAATTTCAAGTTTCATAAATCATTTCATTTTTAAATCATCATTCCAAGGGTTTTAATTTCAAAACATGGGTTCAAGATGCTAATCCATCTACTCTAGGTCCCCAAATGAAACTAATTTGGGTTTTCTTCAAAAACCGAGGTAAAAACAGGGTTTCCAAAACGACTCACCCATTTTCCCCTATCAACCGGCCGACCGGTGACAGAGGTGTGCATCACCACCGGTCGGCCGGTGGTGTGCAAACCGGTCGACTGCATAGGTCGACCGGTGGAGAACATAAATGCGAGAAAACTCACCGAATCAGTCCAAAAACATGCAAATCTGAGTTTAATCCGAGATATTTCAAAGGGAAATCACTCAATCCAGGTTTCAAATGACAAATCAAGTCCAAAGAATCAAAAATCCCTAATTTCTGCTGGGATTTTACTCAAAATCCATAAATATCCATTTCAAACCAAAAATAAGTTTTCTAACCGAAAAATTCGAGATTCAAGAGAAGTTTTTTTAAAAATCTTACCTCAAATCCTTCTCTTGGCGTTGAAAACTTCTTGAAATTCTTCTTTGGTTCGAAATCCGGTTGATTTGAGACAAAAATGGAGAGAGAGAGAGAGAGTGAGAGAGATTGAGTGTGAGAAAGAGTGAAAAAAATAGCAAGAGAGGGAGAGAGAGTGCGCACGAGAAGGAAAAAGAAAAAGAAAGAAAAAGAAAAAGGAAAAGAAAAGAAAAATGAAAGAAAAATAGGTGCCAAAATATTTAAGAAGACAGTCCAGGAAATGTGTCTACACACACTTCTGGGCTGAAAATGTAAATATTGACAATACTTAAACCCCTTGGAAATATTTAAATTTATCCGTTAGAAACATTTAATAAACATAATTATTTAATTAAAACAAATTAGGCACACTAATAAATCTTAATTACCTTAATTAATCTCGTTTAATTTCTCAAAGTGTTACAACGCCACACCCCTTAAAGAATTTCATCCTCAAAATTAGGACTTACCTCAAAGTGAAAACAGATGCGGGTACTGCTCATGTATCATCGTTTCAAGCTCCCATGTTGCTTCCTCAACTCCATGGAGCTACCATAAAACTTTCACTAATGGGATCTCACGATGACGCAAACTCTTCATCTTCCGAACTCTTTATCTTCCGGTCAAGAATCTGAACTGGTGCCTCCTCATATGTCGCGTCATACTGTATTGGAACGTCACACCAATGTACCACGGCTTCCAGATCAGGTTGACATTTACGAAGCATGGAGACATGGAACACGTCATGCACGTGAGATAACTCAAGCGGTAAAGCCAGACGATACGCCACGATACCAACTCATTGCACGATCGGGAATGGTCCAACGTACCTTGGCACAAGTTTCTCTTTTACACCAAAATGAACAACTCTTTTGCGTGGGGAAACCTTCAACAAAATGAAGTCACCTTCTTAGAATTCCAAAGGTCTACGCCTTCTGTCAGCATAGCTCTTTTGACGACTTTGAGCCGTTAACAATCGTTCCCAAATAAGAGCTATCTTCTCGTTATTCTCTTGAATAACTTCTGGTCCAGTAGTAAGTCGATCTTCTGGTTCCAGCCAACAAACAGGTGATCTACAAGGTCGACTATAAAGAGCTTCGAATGGAGCCATGTCGATACTAGCCTGATAGGTGTTATAGTAAGCAAACTCAACAAGGTGAAGATATTTCTTCTAGGTTCCACCAAAATCCAGAATATAAGCACGAAGCATATGCTCCAGAACCTAAATAACTCTTTCAGATTACCCATCAGTCTAAGGATGAAATGCTGTACTGAAGTTCAATTTTGTCCCCATGGCTTCCTGGAAACTTTTCCAATACCTTGCATTAAAGCGAGTATCACGATCGGACGTAATAGATAGCGGTACCCCGTGAAGTCTCACGATGTACTCTAGATACAATTCTACTAGAATTTTTCAGGAATACGTCGCACAGAACGGTATGAAATGTGCAGATTTCGTTAACCTGTCTACCACCACCCAAATGGTATCGTGTTTCTGCTCAGTCATCGGGAATCCCATCAGAAAATCCATCGTGACGTGTTCCCATTTCCACCTTGGAACTGGTAGAGGCTGCAATTCTCCCGCAGGTTTTTTGTGTTATGCTTTAATTCAGAGATAAGTTACACACTCTGAAACATATTCATGAATGTCTTTCTTCATACCTCTAAACCAGTATTGTCTCTTCAGATCCTGGTATATCTTGGTACTTCCAGGATGAATAGTGTACCGTGATTTATAGGGCTCATGCAGCATTATCTTCTTGATCTCGTCTACCTTAGGAATAGCTAGCTGGTTGCGAAAGTAAAGTGCTTCATCCTCTTAGATTCTCCAATCTTCAAGTTCCTCTCCACTCTGGATTCGAATCCAAATTCCTTAGAGATGAGGATCCTGCCATTGGTTCTGCTTAACTTGTTGCATAAGAGCCGGTGTGGAGATTAGATTATACACTATTGTATGGTTATAATCCTCATGGTACTGAAGATCATAATCGCTTACTACTTCACTTCTTTTCCAACCTTCCATAGCTAGTGATGCTAAAGTTCCTGTAGTCTTCCTGCTAAGGGTATCAGCTACCACATTAGCTTTTTCATGATGATATTGCAGTGTGAAGTCATAATCTTTCATGTATTCCATCCATCTCCTATGCCTGAGGTTCAGATCTTTCTGAGTAAATAAGTACTTCTAACTCTTGTGGTCAGAGAAGACCTGAAACTTTGCTCTATAGAGATAACATCTTCATATCTTTAGAGCAAATATCACCGCTACTAATAACAAGTCATGAGTGAGGTAGTTCCATTCATGTGATTTCAATTGGCAAGATGCGTAAGCTATAACGCGTCCACCTTGAATCAAAATATAGCCAAGTCCACTCCTCGACGCGTTAGAATATACCCCATATGGCTTTTCGCTGTTAAGTATAGTTAGGACTGGTGCACTCGTTAGTCTGGTCTTCAATTCCTAAAAAGCATGTTCACACTCAGTGTCCTATTCGAATCTGACTTCTTTCTCGGTCAACCGAGTCATCGGTGCCACCACCGATAATATCCTGCTAGTCCGAGAAAACTTCAAATCTCTACGGCCTTTCCCACTGTAATATAGTCTCAATCTTAGAAGGATCTACAAAAATTCTTTTTCCTAATATCACATGTCTAAGAAACTTTACTTCTGTCAGCCAGAAGTCACACTTCTCTTTCTTTGCATACAATTGGTGTTCACGAAGAGTCTGAAGAATAATTCTCAAATGCTGCTCATGTTCTTTCCAAGTCTTTGAATAAACCAAAATGTCATCGATGAAGATAATCACAAATTGATCCAAGTAAGGTCTGAAGACCTGGTTCATTAAATCCATGAATGCAGCTGGGGCATTCGTCAACCCGAAAGGCATCACCAGAAACTCGAAATGCCCATACCGAGTTCTAAAAGCAGTTTTTAGAATGTCTTTCTCTTTAATCTTTAGTTGATGATATCCCGACCTCAAGTTAATCTTAGAGTAATACTGTGATCCACCCAACTGATCGAATAACTCATCGATCCTCAGCAGTAGGTATTTATTCTTTACAGTTACTCTATTCAATTGACGATAGACAGTGCATAATCGAAGAGATTCGTCGTACTTCTTCACAAACAAAACAGGTGCACTCTATGGGGAAGTGTTATTCCTGATATACCTTTTTTTCGCTAACTCACCGAGCTGCTTTGTTAATTCTTTCATTTCAGCAAGTGCCATTCGGTAAGGAGGAGTAGAGATAGGTGTCGTTTCTGGAATCAAATTAATACTTAATTCAATCTCTCGGTCTGACGGTAAACTGGGTAACTTATCCGGAAAAGCATCTACGAACTCATCCACCATAGGAGTTCCCGCAATGTCTCCTATTACAGCAGGTTCACTTTCTAAAGAAAGAAGGAAAGAAAAGTAAGCTAGGTTCCTACGTCCTCCAACACTGTATCTTAACAAACATTCTTCCAGCATTAAGTTCATGTCCGCCTGATAAGTAATTATCGCTCCAGAATTGGTCATCAAAGTTACTCTTCTACGGTAGCAATCGATAATTACACCGTATTTTGATAACCAATCTATTTCGAGCACCACGTCAAACAGACTCATCGAAAGGATAATTAGATCAGCTCTGAATCGCTCACCTCCAATCGTGATTTCACATGATCTACATACACTAATCACCTCCACACGTCCCAGTGGGGAGTTCAAAATCATCAAGATTTCAAAGCTCTCATATTTCAATTTCAAATTTTGAATAAAAGAACTTGATATAAGAGAATGAGTAGTACCGGTATCAAACAACACATATGCTAATGAGTGGGAGATTAAAATCATACCCTTAACAACGGTGTTGCTGGCTTAACCTCCAGAACTGGCTGCTGTCAGGGTATAAGCTTGTCCCTGCGCTTTCCCTTTTCCTTTATCACCAACATTAGGCCTCTGAGTCCCTGGCCTATATTGTGGTGGCGGAGGTATCTGCACTGGTCCCGACACTTGAGGCCGAAACTGTGGATTATACGGCGGTTGGTATGTTGGCGCAGGAGGAAATGGCATTGGTGTTGGCAGTTGTGGCTAGTAGGGTGGCACAAACTGCGGTGGTCTTTCCTGACTGTAGAAAGCATCACTTTGGGGCTATTGAGTCGGCGGCCGATTCTGATTAGGATCATTCCTCCTAATGTGACCAATCTGCCCATAATGATGGCACTTGGGTCTATGAGGACCACTTCTATTACTCTTAGACGAACTACTGCCACCACTGATCATTTCTCCACTAATCAGTCCTTGATTGCGGTTTCTTCTACCACTCCATTGTGGTCCGCCTGAAGCAGAAGGTCCACCAGAAATAGAAACTCGACCAGCTACTTCCTTGCTTTGATAACAAGCTAGATTATCTTGCTCCATGCTTGTAGCAGTAACCACCAATTCTCGAAAATTTTGAATTCTCAGAGCCACCAATGGTCTCCTTATGGAATTCTTAAGACCTTTATCAAATCTAAGGCATTTTAGATGTTTGGACTCCACCAGAGATGGCGCAAACCGAGATAAGTCATTAAACTTAGCGTCATATTCCCTCACCAACATATCACCCTGTAACAAGGACATAAACTTCATTACCTTTTCATCCTGATAACTCTAAGGGAAGTATTGTTCATTAAAGAGGGCTTCGAACTGATCCCAAGTCATTCCCATAATATCTTGCCTTCTCCTCACCTGTTTCCACCGAGTACCCGCTTGGCCTTCCAACTTATACACCACAAACTCCACCCAGTATTCCTCTGGTATTCCCATGGTATTCAGGTGTTTAACTATGGACTCAAACCAATATTCCGCCTCTTGGGGTCCTCCCTCACTGTTAAATGTAAGGATAGGTCCACATCTAAATTCACGAAAATAACTCTACTTCTTATCCTCGGTCGGTCGCTCATTCTGAGCTCGAGTGGCCATCCCTTAGAAAGCAGCATACATGACATCCATGAA
Source organism: Morus notabilis (assembly GCF_000414095.1). Classification (NCBI taxonomy): domain Eukaryota; kingdom Viridiplantae; phylum Streptophyta; class Magnoliopsida; order Rosales; family Moraceae; genus Morus; species Morus notabilis. The sequence continues at coordinate 13,404 of NW_010363521.1, read as the reverse complement.
TTCTTGATTCTATGGTGCCGGTTGATTAACTAATCTACGATGCGACGACATCTCCTTTAACTGAAAAGAAACTAGACTGTTTAGTGGATTCCTGATGTCACACATGTATGTACAATCTTGGGGTTTCTAAACCTAAGGCTCTGATACCACTTTGTCACACCCCGAAACATGGGTTAGTGACGTGGAGGCTCGTTTAGAAGTTAAACATAATTAGGGAAAGTAATTAAACATTTGGAAGTATAATAATCAAAACCAAAGGTAAGCTATTAAGGAAATTTCTAAACAAGTCCCACATTTGTGCTGAAATTAAATTATAAGAAAGTGATGAGGTCTCGTACACTTCCTCAAAAACAAGTTTGGAAACTAAGGGCCTGTTTGTTACTGTTTTCAATCTCATTTTTCACGTTTTTCGAAGCAAAAATTGAAAACGGTACTAAGAAATGCGTTTGGCGAAGTTTGTTTTAAAAAACAAAAACAAAACTGTTTTTGTCGTTTTGTGGAATTCTAAAAACGAAAAAAACCTGTTTTCACTTTTTGGTTTTCATTTTCATTTTCCTTTTTTCTTCAGGCTCTCGTTCTCTCTTCCATTCTGATTTTTTCTGCCCTTCTTCAGCCGAGCCCCGCCATTCTTCTCGCCCGTTTCGCCTAACTTGCGCCGTTTGCTTCTCACTCGAGCTCCTCTGTTCTGTTCTCGCCTGAGCTCCTCCGGTCTCTTCTTGCCCGATCTACCCCGTTCTCATCTCACCGAGGTATGCCCCTAGCCAAAAATGTTTGATGGTGTTTGATGGTTTTCCATTTGATTTGGTTGAGCATTTCTTTCTGATTTGTTTTTTTTCCGTTTTGGCCCCGTTCTCATCTTACTGTAACACGCAAGGTTTTTTGGCACCATTTCGTGGTCAGAGGTACTATATTCAACAGTCTAGAAATGGTGGTCAACCAATGGGACCACAAGAGTTATTCAATTATTATCACTCTTCACTGCGTAATTGCATAGAGAGATGCTTTGGGGTCTTGAAAGCAAGGTTTAAAATTCTTAGGCATATGACCAATTATTGGATGCCAAGACAAAATATTATACCAATAGCTTGCTGTGTGATCCACAATTTAATTAAGATGCACACGCGAGATGATCCTCTATTTAGATAATATGAGGTCGATTTGCGCGTAGAAGATATTGAGGGAGAACAAGAAGGGCAACAGGAACAACAACATGGTATAGATGCACAAGAAGCAGAAACATCTGAAATGGGTGGTCGGCAACAATGTAATTACATGGTTAATTTTAGGGATCATCTAGCTAATCAAATGTGGTATTCCTATAGGCGACAATAATTTAAGCTAGTATTGTAATTTCTATATTTTATTAATTATTAGTGGTTTTATTTGTGATCAATTATTATTTATTTAATATATTAAATACTATTACATGTTTTCAAAAATGAAACCACCAAACGCAGTTTCAGTTTTTTTTTTAAAACGGAAATCAATCTCTAAATAAAACTACCAAACACATTTTAAGAAATAATTCAAAAATGAAAATGAAAATGTTTTCATTTCCATTTTCGTACAGAAAGCAAAAACGTTTTGGAACCAATTCCAAACGTACCCTAAGCATCCGGCATCAATCAGGGCTTCACCCATAGAGTATACAGTATTATACATACATGAACATGTAAATAACATTACAGACATCAACTACAGTCTAAAAGTCTAAAGTTCAGAGTTTATAGAATTGACAATCCTTACATTTATGCACGAGGATGATGAACACAATTCCATCTTAAACGGATGGTAGCAACTAACTCAGCTACTCCGTACTGCTTCTAGCGTCGCCTGGGAGGGGTTTAATATTTATAAAACAGATAAAACGTTAGCGACAGGCCCAGTAGGAAGTAATTTGAAATAACTTTATAAACAAGTAAATAAATTAATGAACAAGTAAATAAATAAATAAACAAATAAATATAGATGTTCAGTTCCAACACAACAGCCGAAACCTCACATCCTTTTACTGAAAGGAAATATAAGTGAAACTTTTCGTATTACAGGCATCAGCAAGTAATTTATCCTCTAATAAATTACTTACACAACCACAAGCACAAGTCTTCTCACCACCGTAGTGGCCCGGTCCGGGTTTCGGGTCCTGTCTCCAAGGATAAACTCTTCATATCCTATCTAGGCCATCAGCTGGTTTATCGGTTCGTAAAATCTCTTATCTTAAGAAATCATTCATTAAAAATTCTAAAATAGTTCATTTAATTCCAATAGCTAAAATCAAGCTATTGTGTTAAAAATGCTTTTCCTTCATAAACATGTCCTTTCTTTAAAACATTTACAAGGTCAAAACTCTTTTGAAAATAGGCTATCAAGGAAAGGGATAAGGAATCCTACCTCTTAAGCATCAAACATGTGGCTAGTGTTGCACTATTCTGGCTTCTGCTTCCTCAAAGCCTTCAATTCAACTCCTCAGCTAGCATTGATACAAAACAACACTCTATGATTCATTTCTCATTCCTAAAGCAATTCAATCTCAATTATACACCTCGATTTCCTATTAGTGCGCCTTAATCCAATTCCAAGTTTCATAAATCATTTCATGTTTTAAATCATCATTCCAAGGGTTTTAATTTCAAAACATGGGTTCAAGATGCTAATCCATCTACTTTAGGTCCCCAAATGAAACTAATTTGGGTTCTCTTCAAAAACCGAGGTAAAAATAGGGTTTCCAAAATGACTCACCCATTTTCCCCTGTCAACCGGCCGACCGGTGACAGAGGTGTGCATCACCACCAGTCGGCCGGTGGTGTGCGGTCGACCGGTGGAGAACATAAATGCGAGAAAACTCGCCGAATCAATTTGAAAACCTGCAAATTTGAGTTTAGTCTGAGATATTTCAAAGGGAAATCACTCAATCTAGGCTCTAAATGACAAATCAAGTCCAAAGAATCAAAAATCCCTAATTTTTACCGGGATTTTACTCAAATCCAAAAAAATTAATTTCGAACCAAAAATAAGTTTTCTAACCCAAAAAATCTAAGATTCAAGAGAGTTTTTTAGAAATCTTACCTCAAATCATTCTCTTGGTGTTGAAAGCTTCTTGAACTTCTTCTTTGGTTCGAAATCCAGTTGATTTGAGACAAAAACAGGAGAGAGGGAGAGTGAGAGAGAGTGAAAAAAGTGACAAGAGAGGGAGAGAGAGTGCGCACGGGAAGGAAAAAGAAAAAGGAAGAAAAAGAAAAAGGAAAAGAAAAAAAAAGGAAAGAAAAACAGGTGCCACAATATATAAGAATACAGTCCAGGAAATGTGTCTACACACACTTCTGAAGTGAAAATGTAAATATTGACAATACTTAAACCCGCTGGAAATATTTAAATTTACCCGTCAGAAATATTTAATAAACATAATTATTTAATTAAACCATATTAGGCACACTAATAAATGTTAATTACCTTAATTAATCTCGTTTAGTTTCTCGAGGTGTTACAAGATCATGTGTGAAAAAGAACTTTGGCGAAATGTGTTTCGTTAAGTCACCTTTAATGAATCCTCCTTTTAGCTGAGCAATACAAGCAGCATTGACTTTGTACAACGTTGGTGGAATCTCCTTCTCTAAAGGTAGTCTGCACATCTCCCGGACTTATTGGGTCATTGAACTTAGCCAAACACATTCTCGACTTGCTTCATAAATTGCTATTATTTCTACCTGATTTGAAGAAGTGGCAGCTATAGTTTGTTTTGTTGAGCGCCATGATATAGCCGTATCTCCACTTGTGAATAAATAACCTGTTTGAGATCGGGCTTTTTGTGGATCAAATAAATACCCTGCATTTGCATAACCAATTAGTTGAGGTCTAGATTCATTTGAATAAAATAAACCCATGTCAACGGTTCCTCAAAGATATCAGAATATATGCTTAATTCCGTTCCAATGTCTTCGTGTTAGAGAAGAACTAAATCTTGTAAATAAGCTAACAGAAAATATTATATCTGGTCTTGTACTATTAGCAAGATACATTAGTGCCCCGAGAGCACTATGATATGGTACTTCAGGACCAATAAGCTCTTCATCTTTCTCTTGAGGTCAGAATGGATCTTTATTTACATCAAGCAACCTTACAACCATTGGGGCACTCAATGGATGTGCTTTATCCATGTAAAATTGCTTTAGAATCTTTTCTGTATAAGTTGATTGATGGATAAATATTCCATTTATCAAATGCTCAATCTGTAAGCCAAGACAAAACTTTATCTTTTTGAGATCTTTCATTTCAAATTATTTCTTCAAATAATCCACTGCTTTTGGAAGCTCTTCTGGAGTACCAATTATATTTAAATCATCAACATACACCGCGATTATGACAAATTTAGATCCAAGCCTTTTTATGAAGACACATGGGCAAATCAGGTCATTTTTATACCCTTTTTTAATAAATATTCACTAAGGCGATTTGTAAAACCCGAGAAAATCCTAAAGTAAAAATTTTAATGGTAAAATTTAACTTATAATTTTTCTTGTGAAACATATATTTATTACCTTTATAATAGAATGTAAACTTCCATATCAGTGAGATCTCATGGGATATGCCAATGAGATGGTGCATGTATTGAGATGGTTATGTAATTTTTATTAAATAATCATCATTATGATTAGCCGTGATCAAGTCCTGTTTGAAGTTATGAATTAGCATAAATTTTGACGACAAAAAAAAGTGTCTTGATGACTTTATTCAAGGATCTAAATCAAGGGTCCAATAAAGAAAAAATAATAAATGGAAAATTCAAGTCATACCACTTAATTGAAATTCAGACGTTAAGTGTATAATTTTTATCATATATATATATATATATATTGTTTGATGATTGTTTATATAATTTCATGAATATTTAAACCCAGTATCAACGATTGCTTAGGCGATAATGTATTTGTCGAACAATAATCTCCATTTTTATGAATGAGTCACATTAGACTCTTTGGTAATTTAATAGGAAATCAACCTTAATAGAATTTCCAAAAGCAATTCTTTAGTGCAAAAATCCTCAAGGGGATTAGCACCTTACAATGTATGATGTTTCTTTCAAATAAATGTATTAAAATACACTGGAATTATGCCACTTTTTATTTTAAGAAGAAATTGATTTAAGTTGGCTTAATTAAGTTAATTTAGTTAGAAGAAATATTTAGGAAGATATTTAGATCAATGGATCATTAAAGACAAAGTTTTGAATCATGGGTCAAGATTAGGTCTAAAGTTGATCAATGGTGTAGAATGTATTTAGGCTTGACCGATGGTGTATCAAGTCTCACAAGATCAAACGGTGGATATTAAAGATGATTTTGATTAGATGGTGTAGGATATGATTTGACTAAATCAACGGTGAAGATTAATTAGAGAATGAATGGATGGGCGGGCTTCATGTTTTTTCATGAGTAGCTCATTATTTTGCTCAGCCACAAGAAGGCATGATAAGTTTTGTCAAATTCTACATAGTAGACACTAGTACATAAGAACAATAATGGTAATTAAAAGAAATTTAACAAAGAATAAAATAACAATAAAGGGTAATAAAACAAAATATAACTATTAAAGATCACATAAACTAATTTGCTTCTCAGAATTTCTTATGTTGTAAATGACAAGTCCATAATTTATATTATTTCCTTCAGGGAAATATGAGTATCTATGACTTGTCCAAATTTCACAATAGTCTTTTTTTAACCTTATAATGATAAAAAAAAACAATGAATTACAAATACTCAAAATTATCCTTGCTAATAATCGTTAATAAATACATTTACTTCAGGGAATGTAAAATATTTAATCGATAATAAAAACATTCACTTCAAGGAGTGTGTAAAACAATAACACATTTACTTCACAGGATGTGAAATTATATTGAATAATATAGATGCATTCACTTTAGGGAATGTTTGAAATTATTTTGACACATTCACCTCAGAGAATGTGTAAAAATCATTTATTCAAAGTAATAATATTTTTCTTGTACTAATATTATGGATAATTTTGAATAATAAAGATGCTAACATTCGCTTCAAGGAATGACTACCATTCGCTTTTAGGAATGGTATTTGTTATTATAAACTAATTATAAAACAATAAATTTAAAATAATATAATAAAAATATGTATATAAAGCAGACGTAATATATATAAGATCAAACATAACATGTATAAAAAGGATAATAACAATATGTATATAATGTATAAACAATAACACAAAGATACTGATAATAATAATATGAAAAATAATATATAAGTAATAATAAGGTATAAGAAATAAAGTAATATAAAACATAAAGTATAACCAAAAACACAATATAGTTATATATATAATTGTTATAATATTATCATATATATACATATATATTATATATAAATATAAAAATTAAAGAAGCAAACGTAATATAAACGATAAATACATACATAATATAAACATACATACAAATATAAATATATATAAATATATAAACGAACGTAATATAAATATATATATATAAACGATAAGAATATATGCATATATATATGTATATATAAACGATAAGAATATATGCATATATATAAACGGAACATAATATAATACAAAACAAAGAAAAACAAATGTCGTGTTTGGAATTGTTCTTATTTTTGTTTTTCATGTTTTTTGAGAGAAAAAAAAAGAAAACAATTCTAAAACAGCGTTTGATACAATTAAAAACAAAAATCAGAAATAAAAATGATTATTTAGTTTTAGTGTAAAATGAGAGAGAAATGAAAAATGACTTTTAGTCATTTTTCATTTTTTTTTGTTTTCTCCTCTCTCAGCAGAGAGAGAGATATTAATGGATTTTTTTATACTGAAAACAATCTTCTAATAAAACTACCAAACGCATTTTCAAAAATGATTTCTATCTGAGATTAAAAACGTTTTCATTTCTATTTTCATATAAAAAATAAAATCATTTTGGAACGAATTTCAAACGCACTCAAAATGTGTGTATATATATATACATACGACATGATAGGGGACAGTGCTGAAACTTTGGACGGGCCACCCGCAACCACCGAAAAATCTGAATTTTTACCCGATGACCGAGCCTGAACTGGCCAAATTTTCAAGCTGCCCGACCCGACCCGAATTTTCTCATTGGACGGGCATTGGGCAGCCTTTGGCTTCCCGTGCCCAGTTGGGCTGCCCGTTACCCGACCGAAAATGCCTGAATTTTTAAATATTTTTATGTTATATATTTATATATTATTATAGATATATATATATATATATTACAATTTGAAATTTAAAATGGACACACGAACTGTATAAAAAAATTATTTCTTTATTGATTTTTAAATTTGTAATTCATGATTGTCTCGTTAAAAATCTTACCAAGAAAAACCCAATTAGGATAAAAACTTGGTAAGGAAAAAAAGTGCAATCATTGTGGGATGAATTATAAATTTGAAGAACTTACAAAATCTGTACAAGATTACAATAACACTATACAAAGTAAATAAATATTTATATATTACAATAATAAAATTTAATTTGAAGCAGAATGATCGTCTTGAAAATTAAAAGTTAATCTATTATATTCGTCAATTCATTCTTGGCTTGCCGGTGAGATTGTATCGTGTAAGCGTTGGTCGGAACGATCCCAATCTTGATGCACACCAAAGCTTCAACAATATCCTATTGCAATGCGATTCTCCGTTCTTCAAGTATTCGGCCGGTTGTACTGAATGCTTGTTCGGTTGCAACAGTGGAGACTGGATCGAAAAAATATCTATTGCCAGTCATGTTAGGATCGGCCAAGTAAATGCTCATGTCCTCCACCACTGAACCAAATTAAACATTTCACTATTGTCTACAACTAAGCCCTCACTCAGGTACGCCATTAACTCGTTGAAGCCGCCGCTGTTGCCACTACCTCTTGATGAAGATCCACTCCCATATTCTTCTTGACCTTGAGTCGTCGTCGTCATCTTGTTCTTCTTCGTAGACAACCCAAAAATATTTAAGAATGAATGCAGATTGTCGTCTCGTTGTTGCGGTTCTTCTACACGAGGTGTGTATCTAAACCTACTTTCATAAGAGCTATAGAGAGAATATTTTTTCCTTTATAATAGGAAATTTGTCAGTAGTGTTGATAGCTAAAAAGTCACATAAGTTATCTAATCCACTTTCTAAGCCATCTAATTTTAATCTAGGGTCGAAAATAACACCGAAACCATACAACATTAGTAATTTAGACCAATATTTTTTAAACTTCTTTTCCATAGAGGCGATAGGAACTCCTAAACCTCGTGTATCCTAAATTTATTAAATAAAATAGACATTCTTAAAAGTTCTCCTAACGCTAATGGTGACGTTGGGTAATAAGTTCCACTAAGCTTTAAAGTAACTTCATGAAATCTACCTAAAATGTTAAACAAGAGTCCGGCAATTTGCCAATCAGTTTCATCTATAAATCATGCTCATATTTTGCACTAACATAATTTGTTATAGCATCTTTATAGGGGATGCATTATTCAAACATTATATAAGTGGAGTTCCATCTTATGGGCATATCTAAGGCTAATGCTCTAGGATTTTGATTACATGCTTGTAGAAATCTATACCAATCTTGTATTCTTTGATTACTACCTTGAATCCAAGCAATGCTATCTCTAATTCTTTTAATATGACCTGACATTGATTTTAAACCGAATTTTACTATTAAATTAATTATATGACATGTACAACGTTGGTGAAATATATCATTATTACCGAATAAACTTAAATCATTTTTAAAAAGTTCTATTGCTTTAATATTTGCAGTTGCATTATATAATGTTGTAACATCCTGAAGAATTAATTGAGATTAATTAAGGTAATTGAGATTATTAGTATGCCTAATCTGGATTATTAATTGAGTTTAATTAATAAATGTTTCTGACACATGTGAGTTTAAATAGTTCCAAGGTATTTAAATTATTCCCAGTAATTTATTTTAAACCAGAAGTGTGTATAGGCACATTTCTGGACTGCTATTTTAAACTATTGTACACATGTCAATTTCTTTTCCTTTCCTTTTCTTTTCCTTTTTCCTTTTTCCTTTCCTTTCTCTTTCCTTTCCCGTGCACTCTTTCTCTCCTTCACTCTCACTCTCCCGCTCATTTTCTTTCTCTCTCACTCCCGTTTTGTGTCCAAAATCAAACAGATTTTGAGCCAAAGACGAGTTTCAAAGTGTTTTCAACGTCAAGAGAAGGATTCGAGGTAAGATTACTGAAAGAACCTCTCTTGAATCTCAAGTTTTTGAATTTCAAAACTTATTTTTGGTTCAAACCAGATTTTGATGGTTTTTGAGTAAAACTAGGGTAGAAATTGGAGATCTTGGGTTCTTTGGACTTGTTTTAGGACCTAGAACCCAGGTCTAGTGGTTTGCCTTTGAAATATCTCGATTCGGGACTGGATTTGCAGGTTTTGGACTGAATTCTGCGAGCTTCTCTCGCGCAGCTGATTCCACCGGTCGACCTGTGCGGTCGACCGGATCACATGGAAACCGGTCGACCAATGCGGTCGACCAGATTGCAGGCTGACCGGTTGACCTGTCCGGTCGACCGGTGTGCACACTACCGATCGACCGGTAGTGTTGCACTGCTCTGTCACCGGTCGACCGGTTGACACGGGGTTTGACCCTGTTTGGCCTGAAATTGTTGTTTTGACCCCTGTTTTCGGTGAGAACCCAAATTAGCTTCATTTGGGGACTTGAGATAGATGGATTAGCATTGCTAATCCTTGTTTTGTGATTGAAAACCCATGGAATGATAATTTGAAACATGAAAATGGATTAGGGCACACTAATAGGAAATCTTGGTTGGAAATTGAGATTTGGATTGCTTTAGGAATAAGAATTAATCCTAAAGTGTTATCTTGCATCAATAATCGCTGAGGATTCAGACTGAAGGGGCTTGAGGAAGCGGAAGCCGGAAAAGGCAACGCTAGTCCCAAGTTTGATAGTGCGAGGTAGGATTTCAATCCCTCTTCCTTGTGAGCCTGTTTTCAAAAAGGATTTTGGCCTTGAAAATGTTTTAAAGAAAGGGATTGATTTGTGAAAAAAAAACGCTTTGAAAACCATGGCTTGTTTAGTCATGGAACCTCATGGCTTGTCCAGTCGTATTAACGATTTTAAAATGTTAATGAATGATTTCTTAAGCAAAGAGATCTTGTGAACTGGTAATAGAGTCTATTGCTGTAAGCCTAAATAGGATGCGGAGAGTGCATCCTCAGGGGCAGAACCCGAAACTTGGTCCGGGTAGGCGAGGCACTTGGTTAGGTGAGTAATTTGTACTAATTACTTGCTGAAGCCTGTAAAATGATTATTTTCAGTTATATTTCCTTTGAGAAAAAGGATGTGAGGTTCCGGCTGTTCTGTCGGGACTGAATGTCTAATTTTACTTACTTATTCATTCATTTATTTACTCGCTCATTTATTTATTCATCTATTTTAAGTCATTTCAAATTATATCCTACTAGGCCTTTCGCTCACGTTTTATTTTTTTTATTTTTTATTTTTTTTAAATGTATTAAACCCCTCCCAGGAGACTCTAGGAGCGGTGCGGGGTAGCGAAAGATTGCTACTGTTGGATCAAGAGAGGATTGAGTTCATCCTCTTGAATAAATGTAAGGAATTTGAGAATTTTGTAACTTATGTAATATTTGGATTTTACTAGACTGTGGTTGATGTCTATTGTAATGATTATTTACATGAGCATGTATGTACGATACTGTATGTCCTGTGGGGTGGAGCCCTGTGTGTCAGAGGCTCCGGAATTCTGTAATTTATTTATATTTTAATGCAGTTAAGTGTGGGACCCGGTCTGGGAATCTGCTTTATTAATCCCTAATCGAGCTCCACGTCACCCACCCTGTTTGGGGGGCGTGACAAAGGTGGTATCAGAGCCCTAGGTTAAGAAACCCTAAGATTGTACATACATGTGTGACATTTGTAATCTACTGAACATTCTAGTTTTATTTCAGTTAAAGGAAATGGTGTCTCACCGTAGGCCTGCTAATCAACCGGCACAACAGAATCATGGATTTCTGGATGCCATGTATGATACCTTTTAAGGCATGGCCACAAGAGCTCAAAATGAGCGGCCGGTTGAGGATAGGAAGCAAGGTTATTTCTGAGAATTTAGGCGTGCGCCTATCCCCTCGTTTAATAGTGAGGGAGGACCCCAGGAAGCAGAGTTCTAGTTAGACTCCATAGTCAAGCATCTGAGTACTATGGGAGTTCCAGATGAATACTTGGTGGAATTTGCGGTGTACAAGATGGAGGGCTTAGTGAATACTTGGTGGAAACAGGTCAAGAGAAGAATAGATGTTACAGGGTTGACCTGGAGCAGTTTGAGACATTGTTCAATGAACAGTACTTCCCTCAGAGTTACAGGGAAGAAAAAGCGCTGGAATTTATGTCTCTACTGCAAGGAAACATGTTTGTAAGGGAATAATATGAGGCCAAGTTTAATGACCTATCTCGGTTTACGCCATCACTAGTGGAGTCTGAACACATGAGGCGCCTTAAGTTTGAGAAGGGCCTCTAGAACTCTGTGAGGAGATCCTTGGTGGCTCTGAGACTTTAGAACTTCCGGGATTTGGTAGCTGCCGCTACACGGGTGGAACATGATAACTTGGCCTATCACTAAAGCAAAGAAGCAACGAGTCAAGTCTCTATCTCTGGTAGACCTTCTGTCTCAGGTGGGCCACAGCGGAGCGGTAGGAGAAACCGTAACCAGGGACAAACGGTTGGGGAGATGGCAAGCGGTGGCAGTAGTTCGTCCGAAAGTGACAGAAATACTCCATACGGGCCCAGGTGTCACCATTGTGGGCAAGTGGGTCATATTAGGAGGAATTATCCTAATCGGCCGCCGGCTCAACAAGCCCAAAGTGACGCTTCCTACAGTCAAGAAGGGCCACCACCGTACATGCCACCATATCAGCCACAACAGATGTCATACCCTCCTATGCCGACTTATCAACCACCTCTGCTTACACAATTCTGGCCTCAAGCGCCGAGACCGGTACAATTATCTCCGCCGCAACAGTATAGGCCTCCGACTCAACGGCCTACTATTGGTGACAGAGGGAAAGGAAAAGTACATGGACAAGCTTATGCCCTGGCAGGAGGCAGTTCTGGAGGTCAGACCAGCAACGCGGTGGTTGAGGGTAAGATTCTAATATCTCATTCTTTTGCTCATGTGTTGTTTGATACAGGTGCCACACACTAGTTTATATCAAGTTCTTTTGTACGGACTTTGAAATTGACATCTGAGAATTTAGAAGTCCCGATGACTTTGAACTCCCCACTGGGATGTGTGGAGGTAATGAGTGTGTGTAAATCGTGCGAAATAATGATTGGCGGTGAGCGATTGAGAGCAGATTTGATTATCCTTCCGATGAGCCTGTTTGACGTGGTACTCAGAATGGATTGGCTGTCAAGGTATGGTGCGATTGTTGATTGCTATCATAGAAAAGTAACTTTGGTGATGAATTTCGGAATAGTGATTTCTTATCATGCGGATATGAATCAAGTCCTAGGAGAACGACTGTTGAAGTATAGTGTTGGGGGACGGAGGAATCTAGCCTGTTTTTCTTCTCTTCTTGCTCTGGAAAGTGAACCTGAGATAACTGGAGATAGTGCGGGAATTCCTGTAGTGGATGAGTTTACAGATGTATTTCCTGATAAGCTACCTGGTTTATCGCCAGATCGGGAGATTGAATTTTGTATTGATTTGGTCGCGGAAACTGCACCTATTTCCATTCCTCCATACCGGATGGCTCCGGCAGAGATGAAAGAATTAAGAACACAGCTCGAGGAGCTGGCAGAAAAGGGGTATATCCGGAATAGTACTTCCCCTTGGGGTGCACCGGTGCTATTTGTGAAAAAGCACGACGGATCTCTTCGGTTGTGCATTGATTACCGTCAATTGAACAGGGTGACTGTAAAGAACAAATACCCACTGTCGAGGATCGATGAGTTATTCGATCAGTTGGGTGGATCACAGTTCTACTCTAAGATTGACTTGAGATATGGGTACCATCAGCTGAAAATTAAGGAGGAAGACATTCTGAAGATTGCTTTCAGAACTCGATATGGGCACTTCGAGTTTCTGGTAATGCCTTTTGGGTTGACGAATGCCCTGGCTGCATTCATGGATCTAATGAACCGTGTTTTTCGGCCGTACCTGGATCGGTTTGTGATCGTCTTCATTGACGACATACTGGTTTACTCGAAGACTAGGGAAGAACATGAGCAGCACTTGAGGATTGTTCTTCAAACTCTTCGAGAACACCGGTTGTATGCTAAGAAGGAGAAGTGCGACTTCTGGCTGACAGAAGTGAAGTTCCTTGGGCATGTGATTTCTGGAC
>NW_010363520.1:6870-7036 GCF_000414095.1 Morus notabilis | reverse complement strand
AGCTCTCTTCGTGCTCTACAACCGCCCCGGGAAGGGCGACAAATGTTGGGGTCATAACGGGGCTCATCAATCGTTAGATTAAAGAAGCTCTCTGCACGATCTGCGAATGGTACGGGAATGACGACAACTTTTGGTGTCGTAATGGGGTCCATCAGCCGTTAGATCG
>NW_010363520.1:4445-6470 GCF_000414095.1 Morus notabilis | reverse complement strand
CTCATCGCGATCTACGAATGGCACGGGAACGGTGAAAACTTTTGGTGTCGTAATGAGGCCCACAATTCGTCAGATCAAAGCTCTCTTCACCCTCTACAACCGCCATGAAACTGTGACTTTTTTTTGTGTGGTAATGGGCCCCATTAGCCGTTAGATCGAATCTTTCTTCGTAATCTACAATGGCCAAAGGAACACTCAAAACTTTTGTTCTGTAACGGCGCCCATCAACCGATAGATCTATTCTTTGTTTGTGCTCTACAACCGTCACGGGAACGGCGACATCTTTCGGTGTCATAACGGGGCCCGTCATCCGTCATATCGAAGCTCTCTTCGTGCTCTACAACTGCCACGGGAACGGGGATAACCTTTGGTGTCGTAACGGGGCCGGCCCATCAGACGTTATATCGAAGCTCTCTTCACGCCCTACCAACGCCACTGGAATGGTGACAACGTTTGGTGTTGAAATGAGGCCCATCAGCCGTTAGATTGAAGCTCTATTCGCACTCTACAACCACCCCGGGAAGGGTGACAAATTTTGGTGTCGTAATGGGGCCAATCAGCCGTTAGATCGAAGCTCCCTTCGTGATCTACAACTGGCACGGGAATGGCGACAACTTTGGGCTGGCCCATCAGACGTTATATCGAAGCTCTCTTCGCATCCTACCACCGCCACTGGAATGGTGACAATGTTTGGTGTTGAAATGAGGCCCATCAGCCGTTAGATCAAAGCTCTCTTCACACTCTACAACCACCCCGGGAAGGGCGACAAACGTTGGTGTCGTAACGAGACCCATCAACCATTAGATCGAAGAAGCACTCTTCACGATCTACGAATGGCACGGGAACAATGACAACTTTTGGTGTCGTAATGGGGCCCATCAGCCATTAGATTGAACCTCTATTCAGGATCTATAATTGCCACGTTTTCAGCGAAAACTTTTGGTATTGAAATGGGGCCCATCAGCTGTTTGATCCAAGCTCTCCTCGTGATCTACAACTGCCACGGGAACGGCGAAACTTTGTCCCATTATGACACCAAAATTTGTCACCGTTCCTGTGCCATTCATTGATCATGAAGAGAGCTTTAATCTAACGGCTGATAGGCCCCGTTACGATGCCAACACTTGTTGCTGTTCCCGTGGTGGTTGTACGGCGTGAACGGAGCTTTAATCTAACGGCTGATAAGCCGCGTTACGACACCAAAAGTTTTGCCGTTCTTGTGGCAGTTGTAGATCACGAAGAGAGCTTCTACTATCTAACGGCTGATGGGCCCCGTTACGACACCAAAATTTGTCGCCCTTCCCGGGGTGGTTGTAGAGTACGAAGAGAGCTTCGATCTAACGCCCGATGGGCCCCGTTAGGACACCAAAAGTTTTCGCCGAAAATGTGGCAGGTGTAGATCGCGAAGAGAGGTTCGATCTAATGGCTGATGGGCCCCATTATGACACCGAAAGTTGTCATCATTCTCGTGCCATTTATAGATCACGAAGAGAGCTTCTACTATCTAACGGCTGATGGGCCCCGTTACGACACCAAAATTTGTCGCCCTTCCCGGGGTGGTTGTAGAGTACGAAGAGAGCTTCGATCTAACGGCTGATGGGCCTCGTTTCAACACCAAACATTGTCGCCATTCCAGTGGCGGTGGTAGCTTCGATATAACGTCTGATGGGCCGGCCCCGTTATGACACCAAAGGTTGTCCCCGTTCCGATGGCAGTTGAGAGCACGAAGAGAGCTTTGATCTGACGGATTGTGGGCCTCATTACGACACCAAAAGTTTTCACCGTTCCCGTGCCATTCGTAGATCACGATGAGAGGGTCGATCTAACGACTGATGGGCCCCGTTACGACACCAAAAGTTTCACCGTTCCCGTGGCAGTTGTAGATCACGAAGAGAGCTTCAATCAAACCGCTTATGGGCCCCATTTCCACACAAAAAGTTGTCACCGTTTCCGTGGCGGTTGTAGGGCGCGAAGAGAGCTTCGATCTAACGCCCGATGGGCCCCGTTAGGACACCAAAAGTTTTC
>NW_010363520.1:240-2417 GCF_000414095.1 Morus notabilis | reverse complement strand
TTTCGACAAAAACTTTTGGTGTCCTAACGGGGCCCATCGGGCGTTAGATCGAAGCTCTCTTCGCACCCTACAACCGCCACGGGAACAGCGACAACTTTTGATGTTGAAATGGGGCCCATCAACGGTTTGATCGAAGCTCACTTCGTGATCTACAACTGCCACAGGAACGGCAAAACTTTTGGTGTCGTAATGGGACCTATCAGCCGTTAGATCGAAGCTCTCATCGCGATCTACGAATGGCACGGGAACGGTGAAAACTTTTGGTGTCGTAATGAGGCCCACAATTCGTCAGATCAAAGCTCTCTTCGCCCTCTACAACCGCCACGAAACCGTGACAATTTTTTGTGTTGTAATGGGCCCCATTAGCCGTTAGATCGAAGCTCTCTTCACAATCTACAATGGCCAAAGGAACACACAAAACTTTTGTTGTGTAACGGCGCCCATCAACCGATAGATTTATTCTATGTTTACGCTCTACAACCGCCACGGGAATGGTGACATCTATTGGTGTCGTAACGGGGCCCATCATCCGTCATATCGAAGCTCTCTTCATGCTCTACAACTGCCACAGGAACAAGGACAACCTTTGGTGTCGTAACGGGGCCGGCCCATCAGACGTTATATCGAAGCTCTCTTCGCACCCTTCCACCGCCACTGGAATGGTGACAACGTTTGGTGTTGAAACGAGGCCCATCAGCCGTTAGATCGAAGCTCTCTTCGTACTCTACAACCGCCCCGGGAAGGGCGACAAATTTTGGTCTCGTAACGGGGCCTATCAGCCGTTAGATCGAAGCTCCCTTCGCGATCTACAACCACCCTGGGAACGGTGACAACTTTTTATGTCGTAATGGGTCTCATAATCCGTCAGATCAAAGCTCTCTTCGCCCTCAACAACTGCCACGAATAAAGCGACAACTTTTGGTGTCGTAACAGGGCTGGCCCATCAGAGGTTATATCAAAGCTCTCTTCGCACTCTACCACTGCCATTAGATCGAAGCTCTCTTCGCGATCTACAACCGCCCCGGGAAGGGCGACAAATGTTGGTGTCGTAACGGGGCCCATCAACCGTTAGATCGAAGAAGCACTCTTCGCGATCTACGAATGGCACGGGAATGACGACAACGTTTGGTGTCGTAATGGGGCCTATCAGCCGTTAGATTGAACCTCTCTTCGCGATCTACAATGCCCCATTTTTGGCGAAAACTTTTGGTATTGAAATGGGGCCCATCAGCTGTTTGATCGAAGCTCTCTTCGTGATCTACAACTGCCACGGGAACGGCGAAACTTTGTCCCATTATGACACTAAAATTTGTCCCCTTTCCCGTGCCATTCATTGATCATGAAGCAAGCTTCAATCTAACGGCTGATGGGCCCTGTTACGACGCCAACAGTTGTTGCCGTTCCCGTGGCGGTTGTACGGCGATAACAGAGCTTTGATCTAACGGCTGATGGGCCCCGTTACGACACTAAAAGTTTCACCGTTCCCGTGGCAGTTGTAGATCACGAAGAGAGCTTCGATCAAACAGCTGATGGGCCCCATTTCAATACCAAAAGTTGTCGCCATTCCCGTGGCGGTTGTAGGGCACGAAGAGAGCTTCGATCTAACACCCGATGGGCCCCGTTAGGAGACCAAAACTTTTTGGCAAAAACGTGGCAGTTGTAGATCGCGAGGAGAGTTTCGATCTAACGGCTGATGGGCCCCATTATGACAGCAAAAGTTGTCGTCGTTCCCGTGCCATTCGTAGATCGCGAACAGAGCTTCTTTAATCTAATGGTTGATGGGCCCCATTACGACACCAACATTTGTCGGCCTTCCCGGGGCGGTTGTAGAGCGCGAAGATAGCTTGAATCTAATGGCTGATGGGCCCCGTTTTAACACCATGTTGTCGCCATTCCAGTGGCGGTGGTAGGGCGCGAAGAAAGCTTCGATATAACGTCTGATGGGCCAGCCCCATTACGACACCAAAGGTTGCCCCCATTCCTGTGGCAATTGTAGAGCATGAAGAGAGCTTCGATATGACAGATGATGGGCCCTGTTACGACACCAAAAGATGTCGCCGTTCCCGTGGCGGTTGTAGAGCACAAACAGAGATTAGATCTATCGGTTGATGGGCGCCGTTACACAACAAAAGTTTTGAGCGTTCCTTTGGCCATTGTTGATTGCGAAGAGAGCTTCG
>NW_010363520.1:0-191 GCF_000414095.1 Morus notabilis | reverse complement strand
TTGTAGAGGGGGAAGAGAGCTTTGATCTGACAGATTGTGGGCCTCGTTACGACACTAAAAGTTTTCACCGTTCCCGTGCCATTCGTAGATCACGATGAGAGAGTCGATCTAATGGCGGATGGGCCCCGTTACGACACCAAGGGTTTTGCCGTTCCTGTGGCAGTTGTAGATCACGAAGAGAGCTTCGATCA
>NW_010363519.1:0-1653 GCF_000414095.1 Morus notabilis | reverse complement strand
TATATTTAATATTTAGGAAAGATTAAAATTGCTGAATAAAAACTTTTTACTAGAATTTTACCGTAACGCTTTCAATAATCCTTATTTTTATTGGTCTATTTTTTATTATAGTGTTATAGTCTTCGTTTTATTTAACTTAAAAATGGGATTTGAAAATACTTTATTATTTTATGCTCGAATAAAATCTAATAACTGGTGCAACTTGATAGTTATAACCTCAATTTATGGATTGAACTCAAAACGTTCTTTCTCATTTTTTAATTTTTTAATAATTCATTTCTTAATGATTTATTTTATGAATCTCAAAAAATGCATTTTTTCGATGACATAAAAATCCTATTTTTATGTATCACAATTTTGTTGATACATGCAGGGGATTGTAACTCTTTGCATAGCTTTGTATTAAATGTCAGTGTTTGTTTTAATTGTGTAGAGAATTTGTCTACCAAACAAATTAATTCAATATTGAATATTGGTAGGTTTTGGACTAGGCTAGGGGATATTATGTAATAAAAAATTTCAATTTCTAGCCTAAGTAAATCCTATTTTTAGTATAATCACTTAAAAAAAGGTTTTTCTTAATTGGCTTAAATGAAAAATAAATGAAAAATTAGGGGTATATCCTAATAAATTAGGGGTATATATCCTAATAATAAGTTATAGAAAAGTTATAGAAAGAATAGTTTAGAAAGTTATAAAACACATCTTAAACTTAATTAATTAGTTTCAACAACCTATTAGTTTTGACTACAAATTTTATATTATATATTTTATTTTCTTCTATATTATTTTAATAAATAGATTTATATATTTTAAATCTATTAAATATACTATAGTTATGCTTTTACAGTATAAAATAATATAAATAAATAATATAAATAAAAGAGAAAGGTTTTTTATTATTGAATCGATGGGGATTCTTATTTTCCCCACCCTAAAAACAATAAAGCCTACTCAAAAGAAAGGTTAATCTTGTGCTTGCGTTTATTCTTTTTTCAAACAAAGAAGTATAGTATTATACTTTAAATTTAGTAGACACAAGAATCCTTTTTTTATTTTTATTATAAAAGCGAAACTAATTCAATTTAATATTGCTATTGATCGGGTCAAAACATTAGAGAATACCCAGTTTTCCTTTTATTTCTATTTAGATATTTTTTATTATCTATATATTTAGATAAATATATATTTATCTATATTAATACATTATTAATACATTAATATTAATACATTATATAATATAAGTTAATATATTATAATTTATAATATAATTATATTATATAAGTTAATGAATATAATTATAAGTTAATATAATTTATAATTTTTATAATTTTTTTAGTATTATTTAAAATTAATTATTTATATAAATTGAATTATTTATATAAATAAAGTATTTAATTATATAAATTAAGTATAAAGTATTAATTTGCATTCTAAAATTCTAAAAGTATTAATATTAATATTTAATTAATATTTATTATAATATAATACAAATTTTAATTTTTTATAATATAATACAAATTTTAATTTTTTATAATATAATACAAATTTCAATTTTTAGAAATTTTTTAACTTATAAAATAAAATACAACTTATAAATAAAGAAATTCTAAAAAATTTCCAATTATAAACAAATTAGACTGACTGCCTTTC
>NW_010363518.1:0-2295 GCF_000414095.1 Morus notabilis | reverse complement strand
TTTTAAATTTCTAGAAGTTTTTTACAATGTTACTGAATTACTTTCTGAAATTTATTATCCTACTGCACATTTAGATGTACATAAACTATTTAATATTTCAGAAACATATTTTTATTATAGGGATACATAACTTTTTAGAGACATAGTTAAGTTAATCGAAGCTAAATTTAAAAGTTATTGGTCAGGTTGTCTTATGTTATATGCATTAGCAACCATTTTAGATCCTAAGTGCGGAGTAGATGGGACTAAATCATTAATGACTTCTACAACATAAAATTTAGGAATTGATATGCAACTAACTATTACTGATGCTAAGAAAATGTTAAAAAATGTATTTAGTTTGAATGAAGCAAAATACATCACAGGTCAAAAAGAACAGGGAACTTTGACATCAACTAGCAGTTCGGGGCCTAAAGGATCGTCGTGGAGTTTCTTGAAGAAGAAAGAGAAAACAGTAGGATCGTCATCAACACAAGCGTTTACCGAACTAGTAAAATATTTTGAAGCAAATTTTGTAATCGATGACGACAAACTAGACATCTTACAGTGGTGGAAGAGCAAGACCGATCGTTTTTCAACACTGTCCGTAATAGCTCGTGACATTCTTACAACTCCAGTGTCAACGGTAGCATCGAAGCAAGCATTTAGTGTAAGCAACTGAATTCTTGACGAGAATAGAAGCAAAATGCATCTAGATATCTTGGAGGGGCTAATGTGCGTTAAAGACTGGGAATATGCTAGAAGACGAAAACAACAATACACGGATGATTCAATACAATACAATTTTTCTAACTTAGAAATAACAAAATCTTCTAGAAGCACTTAGGTTTGTAATTTATTATTCCTACTACACTCTTTTTTCCTTCACTAAGGTTTTGTCTCGATCTCCCCATGGCTTTTACTTGGCAACGTTTTTAACGAGGCAATCATTTATGTGTACTTATTCGTATTATCTCAATTCAATAAAATCACATCT
The DNA here is from genome assembly GCF_000414095.1 of Morus notabilis. NCBI lineage: Eukaryota > Viridiplantae > Streptophyta > Magnoliopsida > Rosales > Moraceae > Morus > Morus notabilis. The sequence continues at coordinate 1,319 of NW_010363518.1, read as the reverse complement.
TTTGGGGACATTTGATATATTTTCTTTTTTTTAATTAAATTTAAAAAAAAAATTACAAGGGCCAGGGCCGGCACGTGAAGGGCCCTTATGGACAGGGCTTGAGTTTTTCTCCTCAGGCCCGGCCTAAGCATGACCCTGCACTGTGCAGGCCATGCTAGGCCTGCCACGGGCCATGGGTTGGACGTGTCGTGCCGGCCCGGCACGGCAAATTTGACATCACTAGATAATGGGCATCCTTGTCAGAGACCTCTCTGCGCCCTTCACCTCCCCAACGGGCATACAATTTAGAAGGAAAAATAATTTTGTAGACGACAAGCAATTCATAACCAACGACGTCCACCGAGTCGAAAACCCCATTTTCGCCATCATTTTTGTCAAAAACAACCATTCTACCCGGTCATATGCTTTGCTCATATCCAATTTCAACGCAAGCCACCTATTCTTCATGTTATTCTTTCGCTTCATTGCGTGCAGAACCTCAAAAGCAACCATAACATTATCTGTAATGGAGCGACCCCGCACAAAGGCGCTTTGTGATTCTGAAATGATTCTATCAAGAACTATCTTTAACCTATTAGCTCGTGTCTTCGTGACAATCCTAGAAACCACATTACACAAACAAATAGGTCTAAAATCACTTTCTTTGGGTTCTTAATTTCAAGAAAGAAGCACACATACGTTGAATTCCACTCTGCGATTGACTCACCATCATTGAGAACACGCAAACAAGCACGAGTCACATCTGCTTTGCCCCCACAATTGCCCAATTTTGCTGGAAGAAAGCCGAGTGAAATCCATCCGGACCAGGCGCTTTCGAGCTGCCCATATCAAATAGAGCTTTTTTAACATCTGTCTCGGAGAAAACAACATCTAATCGAGCACCCATCTCTCTTGTAATCACCGGAGTTACCAAATCAGTATAAGTGGATGCTTGGTTTATGGATACCATGATTCAAAATCATTCTCAGTTTATGTGTGTTTTTTGTGAGAGAAACACTGTGGCGAGCCACGAACTATAATTCGAATCATGACACGAATCGTCGTACCAAACACCCTAAGAAATATCCTCAGTGGAAGGATTACTAGAAGAGAAAATGTCACCTAAGTACTCCTTTATAGCGTTCAGCTGCTCCCTCATGTCTCCCCCATGTACGGATGGAGATTCTACCAGAGCGGCGTTCCTCTGGTTCACGTTCTCCTGCGGTCGAGGAGATACCTATCGGTTATTTGTTGTCTGGGCCGTAGCCATCTCCTGGGCTCTCCTCTTGGTAGCTCGGTGCCTGCTCCCCGGAGATCTATTTGACTTGGATGGGCAGGGG
>NW_010363517.1:0-529 GCF_000414095.1 Morus notabilis | reverse complement strand
CCTTTTTGTCAAAACGACATGTCATTTTGTTTGTGAACGTTTTTTTGTCATTTTGTCTCTTTTTTGTAGTTGGCATACTGATCGTGTCCTTAAAATTTTATGAAGTCATTTTTATTATATTTTACTTTATTTTTGGAACGTAAAAAATATAGAAAATCACAAAAAATAGAATATTAATGAAAAAATGACATGTCCTTTTTTTGTGAAATTTTTTATCAAAATGTAATGTCGTTTTGTAGGTTTTTTGGTGAAAAAGACATATCATTTTGTAGGCGACACTTTGTGGTTTTGTGGAAAATGACGTCATTTCTCGTCATATCAAAAAAAAGACATGTCGTTTCGTGCCTGAAAGTTTTGTGTTATTTTTGACAAAACGACATCGTTTCGAGACATCGGTAAAAAATGACATGTCATTTTGTTGCCGAAAGATTCTTGTCTTTTTCACAAAATGACATGTGATTTGTGGATTTTTTTTATGAAGAAAAAACATGTCGTTTTGAGGCATTTAATAACAATATGTCTTTTTGTT
>NW_010363516.1:0-1737 GCF_000414095.1 Morus notabilis | reverse complement strand
TTTTCTTCATCAAACACCACATGCCGTGAAATATAAACCTTTTTTGTTGCAAGATTAAAGCATCGATATCCCTTATGAATGGGACTGTAACAAATGAATACACACGGATAGGACTTTTTGGTGAATTTATTGCCCCCTTGATTTCGTAGAGAGGGAAAACACAAACACTCTAGCACTCATAAGCCTCTATAATCTGGATCTCTCTTGTATAGTTTTATATAGGGTGTTTTGTTATGTAAAACTGAAGAAGGCATTCTATTGATTAAATAAGTAGCTGTGGAAAAAGCTTCTACCCAGAGAGACAATGGTAAGTTGGCATGAAATATCATAGTTAATCCGGTCTCAACTATATGACGATGCTTTCTTTCAGCAACCCTGTTTTGTTTTGGCATACCGGGACATGATATTTGTAACTGAATTCTACCTTTTTGAAGATGATCAAGAAAATTGAGTGAACTAAACTCTCCACCACCGTCACATTGAAAAATTTTAATTTTCCGATCAAATTGATTTTCAACAACTTTTTGAAACTTGAGAAAGCAAGAGTAAAAATCTAATTTCCTTCTTAATGAATAAAACCATGTGAAGCGAGTAGTCATCAATAAAAATAACATAGAATCTGAATGCTTGATTTGAGGCAATTGGGGCAGGCCCCCAAAGATCACAATGAATTTTTTCGAGAGGCATATCTGAAACTTTATTATTAAGATAAAATGGTAGCTTACAACTCTTCCCCGATTGACAACTAATACAAACAGATTGTTTAGTTTTCTAACTAGTGACATCAATTGTTTTTTTCCCTTTCAACAAAGACAAAACCTTTGAACTGGGGTGTCCAAACCGCTGGTGCCACAATGAAGATGAGCCGCTACCCTTTATTACTGTCAAAGCCTCTTGAAAATCTTGTTATAAAGTTGTCCATGCTTATTCCCTTTACTATTGTCCTCTGGTCTCAGTCCTTAACAACAAAATCAGAAGGTGTGAATTCAACACTACAAGCATTGTCCGAGGTAAATTTGCTTACTGATAACAAATTCTTTTTCAATTCTGGAACCACAAGCACATCTTTTAAATTCAGTTTCCCTTTAGTTGTAGAAATATGAGCATCTCCAATATGTGTTATGGGCAGTTTATTTCCATTTCCCACATAAATAAAATCATCACCCTTATAAAGCTTTAATCGAGACAATTTACCTACATCATTGGTCATATGTGCGGTTGCACCGGAATCAACATAACAAGAAGGATCATTGTTGTTGAGAGTGAGTGCTGCCAAGGCTTGTGGTAAATCTATTGACTGATAAGAGTATTCAAACTTGTACCAGTAGTCAAGAGTAACATGATTAATTTTTCCAAAAATTGGACAAGCCACATTACCAGCCTTTTGATGTTGATTTGATTCTGACTCTTGAGTCTCTTTTGTGGGATTGCTTTGAGAAGGTCTAGAGATACCGTTATTCTTATTCTAGGCATTATAACGACCAGCCAGTGTGAAACCTCATCCTCTGGAGTTGAAATTTCCTCTGCTGCCATGACCTCGACCACGTTGAGTAAAGAAAGCTTGGGCATGCTCAATGTAGACTCTCTCCTCCTCCTTTTGGGCAGCAAGAGTTTGTTCATGCCCTTGAAGAGCAAGAACAAACTGGTTACAAGCAGGGTATGGAGGCTTAGTCACCATTGCGAGGCATAAATTTTCATACTTTGGCCCTAAGCCACGAGCAAATTGAAAAACTTTGT
>NW_010363515.1:0-888 GCF_000414095.1 Morus notabilis | reverse complement strand
AGTTAATGTTATTTACATTAAGGGCCTGTTTATTTCACGTGTTTAAATTTATGATTTTAATTCTGTTATAGTGTTTTTTTCTAAAAAAAATTTGAATTTCAAATGTCAGAATTAAGAATCACTGATTTAAACGCACTAACTAAAATGGGCCCTGAGACAGTGCGGTGTGTGATGTCTTTCAGAAATTACAAAAGTAGATACACCTAACTTAGAATAGCTACACATATTTGTATAGATGTGGATTTATGTGTTTTAATATTTTAGGTGACGTTTATTTCAAGGATTATACATAGTTTAGAATCACAATTCTTGGTTTTGCTATAGTGTTTTTTTTCTCACAAAAAATTTGAATTTTAAAAATTAAAATCATGAACCATGGTTTTGAACCCATGTTTAGAATAAGATTTGTTATGCATACATACTAAACAGTTGTTAAGATGGTGTGTCATAATAAAAAATTAATGTCAAAATGGCAGATGAATGACATATTGTTTGGCCACTTAATGTACATGAATTGTGAAGGTTGTTAATTTGATGGTGCTTATTTTACCGTTAAATATGTTATCTAGAGTAAAATTCGGTATACTAGAGCACTAGCATAATCTTTTCTCAATCATTTTCAATTGTAAGAAACTATTATGAAATGATTGAGAATAGATAAGGAAACAAAGAAGATTGCAATTGAAGTTATAAAAGGCAACAAGTTTTAATAATTGGTAGATGTCGATCCTTTTTTACTATATGTACTTTTGGTGGATATGCAACGATCTGTGAAGAAGTAGTAACTTCGTTTAGTTAGAGTGCTTATTGCTTCTGTAGTAATACTTTTTCTAGATTCGCTTTTCACAATAAAATTGATGCTGCTAGAGTTCCTGGGTTGAAAGTAAT
>NW_010363514.1:4364-5806 GCF_000414095.1 Morus notabilis | reverse complement strand
TTAAAACAGTCACCCAGGGCATGGTTCGACCGTTTCACCAAGGCTATTCAAAAAGAAGGGTATCAACAGGCACATGGAGATCATACGTTGTTCTATAGACATAAGAATGAAAAAACAACTCTTCTTATTGTCTATGTGGATGACATTATTGTAACTGGAAACGATGAAGATGAGATTGCGCAGCTAAAGAGACAGCTTGCTCTGGAATTTGAGATGAAGGATTTTGGGAACTTAAGATATTTCCTAGGAATGGAGATTGCCAGGAGTAAGATCGGTATTTCTGTATCTCAGAGAAAATATGTTTTAGATCTTTTAAAGGAGACTGGGATGATGGGCTGCAAACCAATAGATACCCCAGTGGATCTGAATGTAAAACTAGATCTAAATTCTGATAGAAGTCCGGCAGACAATGGGAGGTATCAACGCTTAGTCAGAAGGCTAATCTACCTATCACACACTAGACCGGATATTGCTTTTGCTGTTAGCCGAGTAAGTCAGTTCATGCATTCACCTAATGAAGACCACATGGAAGCTGTGTTTCGAATTCTTAGGTATTTGAAAGGAACACCTGGCAGAGGCTTGTTCTTTAAGAAGACCGAAGATCGTTCAATAGAAGTATTCACTGATGCGGACTGAGCAGGATCAATTAGTGATCGAAGATCAACATCCGGTTATTGCACGTTCCTATAGGGCAATCTAGTAACATGGAGAAGCAAGAAGCAGCGCAGAAGCAGATTTGAGATCTGTTGCTCATGGAGTATGCGAAGGAATCTGGCTCAAGTTACTCCTAGAAGAATTAAAGGTTGACCTGAAGACACCTTTGAGAATTTTTTGTGATAACAAAACAGCTATTAACATCTCGTACAATCCCGTTCATCATGACCGAACCAAGCATGTAGAGGTGGATAGGCATTTCATTAAAGAGAAGATTGAAGATGGAACAATCTGTATGACTTATGTGCCGACTTCAGAACAAACTGCAGATATTCTAATAAAGGGTGTTTTATAAACCTGTCTTTGAAAAGTTGATAGACAAGCTGGGAATGTTCAACTTGTACTCTCCAGCTTAAGGGGGAGTGTTAGAAAGGTGGTTAGAAGTTTTAGGAGACCTAGCGTGTTAGGCTAGCTGTTAGCATAAAGGGAGCTGATAAGCTCTGGATTGTCTGTACAAGAACTAAGAGAACTATTGACAAATTCGTAAGAATGAAGAAAGAATCAACGAAGGATTTTATTGACAACAATCATTATACACTGAACGGCAAAACTTCGAGGGTCTGCTTCCTCCCTTTACTTGGAATTGTTCCAAGACTTGTTCACTTTCTGTTTATTTCCCAATAACTGCTTTTCCCTCTTCTTTCCCCTTTTATACAATTTCCTTCTAACAACCCAACTTCCCCCGTAAGCTAACTAATACTAACATTTCTAACTAAACCACTAATACC
>NW_010363514.1:3653-4115 GCF_000414095.1 Morus notabilis | reverse complement strand
GGGTTCCACCTGCAATGTCAAATCTTCTGATAACATTGGAGGTAAAGACTGGGGAATATCCACCGGCCCAAGTGCCTTCTTCAAGCGGGACACATGAAAGACGGAATGAATCCGAGCGTGAGACGGTAAGAGCAATCGGTATGCCACTAGTCCAACTCGAGCTAGGATCTGAAACGGCCCATAATAGCGAGGGGACAACTTTTCATTCCTCACTCGCGCCAACGCTCGGTGACGATACGACTAGAGCTTCAAATAAACCATGTCCCCTACCTCAAACTCCACAGAACGACGCTTCCAGTTTGCATGGTCTCGCATAGTCTGTTAGGCGCGTCCCAAATGGTCCTTCAGTTCCGTTGATAGTGCATCACGGTAGCTGCCTCTCCAACTCTGATGTGGCTATAGAACCAGCCTCATAAGGCACCAACTGCGGAGGATCTCGCCCATAAAGAGCTTTGAATGGCG
>NW_010363514.1:2796-3608 GCF_000414095.1 Morus notabilis | reverse complement strand
GAAAGATGTGTAAACCACTGTCTAGGCTGGCCAGAGACAAAGCAACGCAAATAAGCCTCCAAATAGCGGGTTACGACCTCCGTCTGGCCATCCATTTGTGGATGATACGCCGTACTCCGACACAAGGTAGTGCCCTGCAACCTGAAAAGTTCCTTCCAAAAATGGCTCATAAAAACCTTGTCCCGGTTGGAGATGATGCTCTGTGGAAACCCATACAGGCGCACGATGTCACGAACAAAAACAGCAGCCACTGTATTGGCAGAAAATGGGTGTTTTAAGCCAATGAAATGGCCGTACTTACTTAGGCGATCCACGACAACCAAAATGGAATTATAACCCGCAGATCTCGGTAACCCTCAATAAATTCCATGGAGATATCATCCCAAACCCGGTTCGGTATAGGCAAAGGCTGTAACAATCCTGCCGGAGACAAAGTGGACGTCTTATGTTGCTGACAAACGGCACAAGCAGCCACAAAAGACTTAACATCCTTACGCATTCTCCTCTAGAAAAATTCCAAAGCCAGCCGTTTGTACGTCTTTAAGACCCCTGAATGGCCGCCTATCTTACTACTATGAAACTCTCGTAATAAGATTGGAATTAGTGGAGATTTTGGAGGAACGACCAACCTTCCTTTGTAAAGTAGATGCCCCCGTTAAAGAGTAAATCCCGTAGAAGAGTGCATTCCAGCCAGCAGCCCTTCTATGGTTTTGTTGAGCTCCGGATCCACCTTAACCTGCCGCTGCAACTCCTCAATATCGAGCACCATTGGAGTAGTCATGACCATCAAAACCAGCCCCGCTTGTTGTCTC
>NW_010363514.1:0-2752 GCF_000414095.1 Morus notabilis | reverse complement strand
TATCTCGAAATCATAGCCAAGCAATTTGCACAGCCACCGCTGGTGCTCCACACTCACTAAGCACTGTTCCAATAAGAACTTCAAACTTTTTTGATCGGTGCGCACCAAAAAATGCCTTCCCAACAAATAAGGTCGCCATTTCTGAATGGCTAGCACAATGGCCATTAGCTCTCGCTCATAGACCGATTTGGCACGAGCACGCGCCGAGAGGACTTGGCTAAAATAAGCGATGGGCCACTGCTGTTGTATCAAAACTGCTCCTACCCCAAATCCCGAAGCATTAGATTCCACCACAAAAGGTTGAGAGAAATCTGGCGAAGCCAAAACTGGAATTTCAGTCATAGCTTTCTTTAAGCACTGAAACGCCTCCTCAGCCTCCGAATTCCAAGCAAAAGCGTCCTTCTTAAGTTGTTGCATCAACGACCACGCAATACGCCCATACCCAGCCACAAACCTACGGTAGTATCCCGTTAGACCCAAGAATCCCCGCAACTCCTTAATGGTCCGTGGGGATGGCCAATCCAACATGGCCTGTATCTTACTGGAATCCGTGGTTACTCTAGTCCGGGAAACCATATGACCCAAATACTCCAATTGTTCCTGAGCAAAAAGGCATTTTTTTCTATTGACGTACAAATGGTTGGCCCTCAAAACCGACATAACCCTGTCCAAGTGCTCCATATGGTCCTCCCACGAACAGCTGTAAATCAAAATATCATCAAAGAAGACCAACACAAATCGGCGTAAGAATGACTTAAGTACCTCATTCATTAAGGACTGAAAAGTCACCGGTGCATTTGTCAATCCGAATGGCATAACTAGGAATTCATAGTGTCCCTCCGGAGTTTGAAAAGCCGTTTTAGGTACATCCTCGTCACTCATGCGGATTTGGTGATACCCCGACTTCAAATCTAATTTGGTGAAAATGGTGGCACCACACAATTCATCTAACAACTCCTCTATCACAGGGATTGGAAATTTATCCGGAACTGTGGCATTGTTTAACGCTCTATAATCGATACAAAATCTCCAACTACCATCCTTTTTTTTGACGAGCAAGACCGGGTTGGAATAGGGACTCACACTCGGCTGAATAATTCCAGCAGCCAACATCTCCTTCACCAATCTTTCTATTTCATTCTTTTGAATGGTCAGACACTAATCGGTCCGCTGCCATCCTCAAGTATTATCCAGTGGTCCTTCACTCTATGGGGGGGTAATCCGGTGGGCATGTTGAGGGCTGCCTCATGCTTCTGCAACAGTTCTTGTAGCTGTCCTCTGCCCTCCTCTTCCATTTCGTGACCTTGCTCCACCCCCAATTGTCTCATTTCCAAATAAATGCCCTACCCCTCATGGCGAATGGTGCGCATCATGGCCTTAAGAGAGATCAATGATCTCGTGAGACTCGCGTCCCCTTTCAACATCACATTCTCCCCGAGCACTTTGAATCTCATCGTTTGAGACTTCAAATTTACATTCATACTTCCTAAAGTCTCCAACCACTGCATTCCTAGAATTACATCTATCCCTCCCAACTCCAATGGCAAAAAATTCTCAATTATGGTTAAATCCTGCATGGAACACCACTTCCTTACACAACCCCTGCCCCTGTACCGACTCCCCCGTTCCCGTTTGAACACCAAAACTAGTTGTAGGAGTTATGGGCAGTATTAATTTCATAACTAAGGCAAGAGAGATAAAATTGTGAGTAGCTCCGGAATCGATTAAAACAATTACCTCACAATGGCCGACCTCCCTCTTTATCTTCATGGTTTTTGGTGTAGTCAGCCCCACCACGGAGTTCAAGGATAACTCGATCACCTCGGTTCGCAGTAACTCCCCGGACTCCTCCTTTGCCTCGTCCGACTCACTTTCCTCATTTTCTATCTCGTCCTCATCGCTAACCACAACTCCTTCTTTTTACAGTGATGTCCCACTGTGAACTTCTCATCACATCAAAAACACAGTCTCCTATTCCTCTTCTCCTGCCACTCCGAATCAAAAAGTTTCCGGAATGGAAAGTCTCTTTTCGGTCTCTCAACACTTTTGCTGCTGCTTGGAAACTGGTGCACTGTGGTTCCCGTTGATGGGATGGGTGTGAACCCCGCTGCACCAACCCCGCGTTCCCCCATTCTCTCTTCTCAGCAACAGGTTCTTTTCTTCAATTCGCTATGCCACGTCCATGATTTCAGAGAGCCCCTCTGGCCGGAGTAGTCACAGTTCAGCCCGAATATCAGACTTCAAACCATTCACAAAGATGCCTTCCAAGATTTCCTCTGGAATATCCTGTAAAGGAGCAGCTGAAACCTCAAATTTTTGGTGATATTCAGCCACTGTTCCCATTTGCCTGAGCGCTAGGAATCGTTCACATAGATTTCCTTCTTGTGAAGAACGAAACCGCTGCAGGAGAGCCACTTTGAAATTAGTCCAAGTAATGAAAGGTCGTCGCTGGTTCTGCCACTAAAACCATGATAACGCATCTCCCTCCAATGCAATTCTAGCTGTTGTTAATTTCTCCCTCTCTGTGAACCTATTGATCGAAAAAAACTAGTTCATCCTAAACAACCAGCCATCCAGATCAATGCCATTGAATAATGGGTAATCCAGATGCTTCCACCTCACTGGTGAGAAATCCTCACCTCCCCATGGCTCCCCATATTTCCCCAAAAATTCCATGGATTCCTCAGCCTCGTTTTCTTCTCGGTACCTTCTTCCTTCTCTTCCGGTATGACCACCCACTCGGCCCCCCTCG
>NW_010363513.1:0-1991 GCF_000414095.1 Morus notabilis | reverse complement strand
TAGGGTGGCCGTAGCCTTGTTGCTTGTCTTTGGCGTAACATTGGTCGACATAGATAATCATGTGAACAAAATCTTAGATCTTTAAATATGTAGAATCAAGTCGAGTGCAATGTAGTAATTGGTCGTGTATTATTTTACACAAATCAAATGAGTAGAGAATTGAATCAGTCTCATATTTATGTAGAATTTACAAGTTGACTTCTCAGCCTGTAAAAAAGCAAAAAGGAAAACAAAACATAAGAAAAATACTAAATCTAGCTTTTAGGTCGACCTTTCTCCCCTTTATTGGTAGTCGGTCTTCAGTTGGTCTGCATTCCATGTGTGTTTAATGTCTCGACTGTTTAGTTCTGTGAGTCGATAAGACTCATTGGCTATGACCTCCTTGGGCGCCAGAGTTCTCAGGCTTAGTGTTTGGGTCACTACTCACAGGACAAGATCTCCCACTCTAAATCACTTTTGCTTAACCTTTTGGTTGTAATATCTATAAGTCATGGCATGATACACGGCGAGTCTTAAGTGCACGCATGTGTGCCTTTCTTCCAATAGGTCGAGCTCTAAGCCCATTTGCTCAGTGTTCTTATCCTCTTCATACCGTGTCACTCGGCTGGTAGGAACAGATATCTCGACCGAAAGGACCACTTCAATCCCGTAGGCCATAGGGAAAGGAGTTTCCCCTACGGTAGTTCTACTAGTCGTCCTGTACGCCCATAAGACCTTTGACAACTCATCTGTCCATTTTCCTTTATAACTGTAGAGTTGTCGCTTCAGCATAACCTTTATGATCTTATTGACCACCTCGGCATGTCCGTTGGACTGAAGGTGTATGACAGAGGAAAAGTTCTTGTGAATTCACAGAGCTAGTTAGTGTTGTCATTATTGAACTGTCTCCCGTTATCTGACACGAGAGAATGTGGTACACCAAATCGGCAGACTATGTTGTTCCATATGAGGTTTGTACACTTTTCATCTAATATAATCGTCAATGGCTCAGCTTCAACCCACTTCATAAAGTAGTCGACTGCTACAACGATGAATTTATACCCCCCATCGTCAATGGCTCAGCTTCAACCCACTTCATAAAGTAGTCGACTGCTACAATGGCGAATTTATACCCCCCATAGGTTCTATGTAATGGGCCAATTATATCAATCCCCCATTTGGCAAAAGGCCAAGGAGAAACTATTGACGTTAGGTCCTTTGAATGCAGTCAGGGAATGTGGGTGTACCTTTAGCAGCTTTCGCATTTCTTGGCATACTCGGCTACATCCTTTTTGAGATCGGGCCAGTAGTAACCCAGCTGTTGGATTTTATAGGCTAATGACTGCTCCCCTGTGTGGTTTCCGCATATCCCATCATGTATCTCTGAAAGCACCTTTTTCGCTTCTTCTTCATCAAGGCACCTGAGCAAGGGCGTCAAGTATCCTCTTCGATAAAGGATATTGTCATGTATAGTGTACCTTGACGCTTGATATCTTAACTTTTTTGCTAGCTGTTTGTCCTCCAAAGTTCACCGTCGACTAAGTACTTGATGATATTGTCTTTCCAGCTCGGTTGACGACTTATTGGTATAACTTCAGGTTTCCCTCTGTAACGCTCCCAACGCTAAACCGGTCTAAGGCTGAATTTAGCGAGGTGGTGCTACTTAAAACATACTTTGTATACTTAAAATAAAGTCATTTTTTAAGATGCGAAAACTTGTGGTTGATTTCATCACAAAATTTTCGTAAAGTGTCTAGGTTTTTTGAAACCTCTAACATTGTCCTAACCTCATAAAATCAGCTCTAAAGTCTCTATTTTTCTTCTTCAATTAGGTGCCTAAAGTTCACTCAATTTGCTAACATAGCCTTCTCTAAAAAAAACTCAAAATAGCAACTAAGTCATCAACACATTTACATAAAACCATATAATAAAAATATAAAATAATAATTCATCATTAAAGCATTCATAATAGAGGTAAAATATCATATCAAATAATCATAATAAATATAATT
>NW_010363512.1:3521-3743 GCF_000414095.1 Morus notabilis | reverse complement strand
CCCTACCACCGCCATTGGAATGGCGACAATGTTTGGTGTTCAAACGAGGTCCATCAGCCGTTAGATCGAAGCTATCTTCGTGATCTACAGCTGGCACGGCAACGGTGACAACTTTTTATGTCGTAACGGGTCCCATAATCTGTCAAATCAAAGCTCTCATTCCCCTCTACAACTGCCATGAATTTAGCGACAACTTTTTGTGTCGTAACGGGGCCGGCCCAT
>NW_010363512.1:2897-3186 GCF_000414095.1 Morus notabilis | reverse complement strand
CACGGGAACGGCGACAACTTTTGGTGTCGTAACGGGGCCCATCAGCCGTTAGATCGAAGCTCTCTTCGTGATCTACAACTAGCATTGGAACGGCGACAACTTTTTATGTCGTAACGGGTCCCATAATCCGTTAGATCAAAGCTCTCTTTGCCCTCTGCAACCGCCACGAATAAAGCAAAATCTTTTGGTGTCGTAATAGGGCCGGCCCATCAGAGGTTATATCGAAGCTCTCTTCGTGCTCTACCACTGCCACTAGAATGGCGACAACGTTTGGTGTCAAAACGGGGCC
>NW_010363512.1:1524-2624 GCF_000414095.1 Morus notabilis | reverse complement strand
GCCCTACAACCGCCACGGGAACGGCGACAACTTTTGGTGTTCAAATGGGGCCCATCAACGATTTGATCGAAGCTCTCTTTGTGATCTACCACTGCCACGGGAACGGCGAAACTTTTGGTGTCGTAACGGGGCCCATTAGCCGTTAGATCAAAACTCTGTTCGCGCCCTGCAACCGCCACAGGAACGGCTACAACTGTTGGCGTCATAACGGGGCCCATCAGCCGTTAGATTGAAGCTCTCTTCACGCTCTACCGTCGCCAAGGGAACGGTGACAACTTTTGGTGTCGTAACGGGGCCCCCCAGCCGTTAGATCGAAGCTCTCTTCGCGATCAACGAATGGCACGGGAACGGTGACAAATTTTGGTCTCATAATGGGCCAAAGTTTCGCCGTTCCTGTGGCAGTTGTAGATCACGAAGAGAGCTTCGATCAAACAGCTGATGGGCTCCATTTCAATACTAAAAGTTGTCACCGTTCCCATGGCGGTTGTAGGGCGCGAAGAGAGCTTCGATCTAACTCCCGATGGGCCCCGTTAGGACACCAAATTTTTTCGCCGAAAACGTGACAGTTGTAGATCATGAAGAGAGGTTCGATCTAATGGCTGATGGGCCCCATTATGACACCAAAAGTTGTGATCGTTCCCTTGCCATTCATAGACTGCGAAGAGAGCTTCTTCGATCTAACGGTTGATGGGCCCCGTTACGACACCAACATTTGTCGCCCTTCCTGCGGCAGTTGTAGAGCGTGAAGAGAGCTTCAATCTAACGGCTGATGGGCCCATTTTGACACCAAACGTTATCGCCATTCTAGTGGCGGTGGTACAGCGTCAAGAGAGCTTCGATATAACCTCTGATGGGCCGGCCCTCTTACGACACCAAAAGTTGTCACTTTATTCGTGGGGGTTGTAGAGGGTGAAGAGAGCTTTGATCTAACGGCTGATGGGCCCATTTTGACACCAAACGTTATCGCCATTCTAGTGGCGGTGGTACAGCGTCAAGAGAGCTTCGATATAACCTCTGATGGGCCGGCCCTCTTACGACACCAAAAGTTGTCACTTTATTCGTGGGGGTTGTAGAGGGTGAAGAGAGCTTTGATCTGATGG
>NW_010363512.1:0-1068 GCF_000414095.1 Morus notabilis | reverse complement strand
TGTTAGATGCGAAGAGAGCTTTGATCTAACGGCTAATGGGGCCCGTTACGACACAAAAAATTGTCACGGTTTCGAGCCGGTTGTAGAGGGCGAAGAGATCTTTGATCTGACGGATTGTGGGCCTCGTTACGACACCAAAAGTTTTCACTGTTCCCGTGCCATTCGAAGATCGCGATGAGAGCTTCCATCTAACAGCTGATGGGCCTCGTTACGACACCAAAAGTTTCACCGTTCCCGTCGCAGTTGTAGATCATGAAGAGAGCTTTGATCAAACCGCTGATGGGCCCCATTTCAACACCAAAAGTTGTCGCCATTCCCGTGGCGGTTGTAGGGCGCGAAGAGCGCTTCGATCTAACGCCTGATGGGCACCGTTAGGACACCAAATGTTTTCACCGAAAACGTGGCAGTTGTAGATCGCAAAGAGAGGTTCGATCTAACGGCTGATGGACCCCGTTACGACACCAAAAGTTTTCACCATTCCTGTGGCGGTTGTAGAGTGCAAAGAGAGCCTTGATCTGACGGATTATGGGCCCCGTTATGACACCAAAACTTTTCACCGTTCCCGTGGCAGTCGTAGATCGTGAAGAGAGCATCGATCTAACGGCTGATGGACCCCATTACGTCACCAAAAGTCGTCATCATTCCCGTGCCATTCGTTGATCGCGAAGAGAGCTTCTTTAATCTAACGGTTGATGGGCCCCGTTACGATACCAACATTTGTCGCCCTTATCGGGACGGTTGTAGAGCGCGAAGAGAGCTTCGATCTAACGGCTGATGGGCCCCGTTTCGACACCAAACGTTGTCGCCATTCTAGTGGCGGTGGTAGAGCGCGAAGAGAGCTTCGATATAACCTCTGATGGGCCGGCCCCGTTACGACACCAAAGGTTGTCCCCGTTCCCATGGCAGTTGTAGAGCACGAAGAGAGCTTCGATATGATGGATGATGGGCCCCGTTATGACACCAAAAGATGTCACCGTTCCCGTGGCGTTGTATAGCGCGAATAGAGATTAGATTTATCAGTTGATGGTTGCCGTTACACACCAAAAGTTTTGAGCGTTCCTTTGGCCA
>NW_010363511.1:0-559 GCF_000414095.1 Morus notabilis | reverse complement strand
GGGCGGTTGTAGAGCGCGAAGAGAGCTTCGATCTAACGGCTAATGGGCCTCGTTTCAACACCAAACGTTGTCGCCATTCCAGTGACGGTGGTAGGGCGCGAAGAGAGCTTCGATATAACGTCTGATGCGCCGGCCCCGTCACGACACCAAGGGTTGTCCCCGTTCCCGCGACAGTTTTAGAGCACGAAGAGAGGTTCGATATGACGGATGATGGGCCCCGTTACGACACCAAAAGATGTCGCCGTTCCCGTGGCGGTTGTAGAGCGCAAACAGAGATTAGATCTATCGGTTGATGGGCGCCGTTACACAACAAAAGTTTTGAGCGTTGCCATTGTATATTGCGAAGAGAGCTTCAATCTAACGGTTAATGGGGCCCGTTACGACACAAAAAATTGTCACGGTTTCGTGGTGGTTGTAGAGGGCGCAGAAAGCTTTGATCTGACAGATTGTGGGCCTCATTACGACACCAAAAGTTTTCACCGTTCTCGTGCGATTCGTAGATCGCGATGTGAGCTTCGATCTAACGGCTGATGGTCCCCGTTACGACACCAAAAGTTTC
>NW_010363510.1:0-207 GCF_000414095.1 Morus notabilis | reverse complement strand
TCGAAGCTCTCATCGCGATCTACGAAAGGCATGGGAACTGTGAAAACTCGTGGGGTCGTAACGAAGCCCACAGTCCATCAGCTCAAAGCTCCCTTCGCCTTCTACAACCGCCATGAAATCGTGACAATTTTTTGTGTCGTAACGGGCTCCGTTAGCCTTTAGATCGAAGCTCTCCTCGCAATCTATAATGGCCAAAGGAACGCTCAA
>NW_010363509.1:28008-40102 GCF_000414095.1 Morus notabilis | reverse complement strand
TGGTACGTCCCCGGGGCATCCCCGGTACAGCCCCAGGGCGGCCCCGGTACGGCCCCGGTACTACCCCGGGGCAGCCCCGGTACAACCTCAGGGCTGCCCCGGGGCAGCCCCGGTACAACCCCGTAGAAGCCAAGCGTATCCCCGGGACAGCCCCGAGGCAGCCCCGGTACGGCCACGATGCAGCCCCAGTACGGCCCTGGTACAGCCACGGTACAGACCCGGGGCACCCGCGGTACACCCCCAGGACAGACTCGGGGCAGCCCCGGTAAAACCCCGGGGTAGCCCCGGTACGGCCCCGGGGCAGCTCCGCCTATAATATACCAAATCGAAGCTCTTTTCGAGCTCTGCAATTATGGAAGGGGATAGCCCGCCAATCCATTTTTTGGGCCAAAATTCAGTTGTTTTCATCAGTTTTGGAAGAAAAAAAATCGGAGAACTGTGACTGAAAACGGCCATAACTTTTTATCTAGATATCGTTAGTAGGACTATAATATACCAAATCGAAGCTATTTTCGACCTCTACAATCATTGCTGGGTATAGCCCTCCAACCCAGCTTTTCGAGTAAAATTCACTTGTTTTCATCAGTTTTGAAGAAAAAAATCAGAGAACTGTGACTGAAAACGGCCATAACTTTTTATCTACAAATCATTACTGGGCCTATAATACAACAAATCGAAACTCTTTTTGAGCTCAACAATAATGGCAGGGCATAGCGCCCCAACCTAATTTTTCAGGCCAAAATTCACTTTTTATCTAGATATCGTTAGTGGGCCTATAATATACCAAATCAAAGCGCTTCTCGAACTCAACAATCATGGTGGGGCATAGCCTGCCAACCCAATTTTTCGGGCAAAAATTCACTTGTTTTCATAAGTTTCGGAGGAAAAAAATCGAAGAAATGTGACTGAAAACGGCCATAACTTTTTATTTAGATATCGTTACTGGGCCTATAATATACCAAATCGAAGCTATTTTTGAGTTCTACAATCTTGGCAGGGCATAGCCCCCCAACCCAATTTTGCAAGCCAAAATTCACTTGTTTTCATCTGTTTCGGAGGAAAAAAATCAGAGAACTGTGACTGAAAATGGCCATAAGTTTTTATCTAGATATCGTTACTGGGCCTATAATATACCAGATCGAAGCTATTTTTGAGCTCTACAATCATGGCAGGGCATAGCCCGCCAACCCAACTTTTCAGGCCAACATTAACTTGTTGTCATCAGTTTCGGAGGAAAAAAATCGAAGACCTGTGTCGGAAAACGGCCATAACTTTTTATCTAGATATCGTTACTAGGCCTATAATATACCAAATCGAACTATTTTTGAGAGCTACAATCATGGCAGGGCATAGCCCACCAACCCAATTTTTCAGGCCAAAATTCACTTGTTTTCATCAGTTTCGGAGGAAAAAAATCAGAGAACTGTGACTGAAAACGGCCATAACTTTTTATCTACAAATCGTTACTGGGCCTATAATATACCAAATCAAAAATTTTTTCGTGCTCAACAATCTTGGTAGGGCGTAGCCCACCAACCCAATTTTTCAGGCAAAAATTCACTTGTGTTCATCAGTTTCGGAGGAAAAAAATCAGAGAACTGTGACAGAAAATGACCATAACTTTTTATCTATAGATAGTTACTGGGTCTATAATATACCAAATTGAAGCTCTTTTCCAGCTCTACAATTATGGCAGCGCATAGCCCGCCAACCCAATTTTCAGGCCAAATTTCACTTGTTTTCATCAGTTTTGGAGGAAAAAAATCGGAGCGCTATGACTGAAAACGGCCATAACTTTTTATCTAGATATCGTTACTGTGCCTATAATATTCCAAATTGAATCTATTTTCAAGCTCTACAATCATGGAAGGCCATAGCCCACCAACCAAATGTTTCAGGCAAAAATTCACTTGTTTTCATCAATTTCAATGGAAAAAAATCAGAGAACTGTAACTTAAAACGGCCATAACTTTTTGTTTAGATATCGTTACTGGGCCAATAATATACCAAATCGAAGCTATTTTCAAGCTCTACAATCATGGTGGGGTATAGCCCACCAACCCTATTTTTCGGGCCAAAATTCACTCTTTTTCATCAGTTTCGGAGGAAAAAAATCAGAGCACTGTGATAGAAAACGGCCATAACTTTTTATCTAGATATCGTTACAGGGCCTAGAATATAAAAAGTCGAAGCCATTTTCGAGCTCTACAATCAATGTAGGGCATCGCCCACCAACCCAAATTTTTGGGCAAAAATTCACTTCTTTTCATCAGTTTCGGAGGAAAAAAGTCAGGGAACTGTGACAAAAAACGGCCATAACTTTTTATCTACAAATCGTTACTGGGCCTATAATATATGAAATCGAAGCTCATTTTGAGCTCAACAATCATGATAGGGTTTAGCCTACGAACCCAATTTTTTGGGCCAAATTTCACTTGTTTTCATCAGTTTCAGAGGAAAAAAATCATAGAACTATGACTGAAAACGGCCATAACGTTTTTGCTAGATAATGTTACTGGGCCTATAATCTACCAAATCGATGCTCTTTTTGAGCTCTACAATCAAGGCTGGGCACAGCCTGCCAACCTAATTTTTCTGGCCAAAATTCACTTGTTTTCATCAGTTTCGGAGGAAAAAAATCAGAGAACTGTGACTGAAAATGGCCATAACTTTTTATCTATATATCGTTACAGGGCCTATAATATACCAAATCGAAGATATTTTCAAGCTCTACAATCGTGGCAGGGCATACCCACCAACCCTGTTTTTTGGGCCAAAATTCACCTTTTTTCATTAGTTTCGGAGGAAAAAAATCAGAGAACTGTGACTGAAAACGACCATAACTTTTTATCTAGATATCGTTACTAGGCCTATAATATACCAAATCGAAGCTATTTTCAAGCTCTATAATCATGGTAGGGTATATCCCGCCAACCCAAGTTTTCAGGCCAAAATTAACTTCTTTTCATCAGTTTCGGAGGAAAAAAATCGGAGCACTGTGACCTAAAATGGCCTTAACTTTTTATCTAGATATTGTTACTGGGCCTATAATATACCAAATCGAAGCTATTTTTGAGGTCTACAATCATGGCCAGCCATAGCCCGCCAACCCAATTTTTCGGGCCAAAATTCACTTGTTTTCATCTATTTCGGAGGAAAAAAATCAGAGAACAATGACGAAAAACGGCCATGACTTTTTATCTACAAATATTTACTGGGCCTACAATATACCAAATCGAAGCTCATTTTGAGCTTAACAATCATGGTAGGGCATAGCCTGCCAACCCAATTTTTTGGGCCAAAATTGACTTGTTTTCATCAGTTTCGGAGGAAAAAAATCAGAGAACTGTGACTGAAATCGGCCATAACTTTTTATCTAGATATTGTTACTTGGCCTATAATATACCAAATTGAAGTTATTTTCAAGCTCTACAATCATGGCAGGGCATAGCCCGCCAATCCTATTTTTTGGGCCAAAATTCACTTATTTTCATCAGTTTCGGAGGAAAAAAATTGGAGAACTGTGACTGAAAACGGCCATAACTTTTTATCTAGATATCGTTACTGGGCCTATAATATACCAAATCGAAGCTATTTTCAAGCTCTACAATCATGGCAGGGCATAGCCTGCCAACCCAATATTTGGGGCCAAAATTCACTATTTTTCATCAGTTTCAGAGGAAAAAAATCGGAGAACTGTGACTGAAAACGGCCATAATTTTTATCTAGATTTCGTTATTGGGCCTTTAATATAGCAAATTGAAGCTATTTTCGAGCTCTATAATCAAAATAGGGCATCGCCCCCCAACCCAATTTTTTGGGCCAAAATTCACATACCAAATTGAAGCTATTTTCGAGCTCAACAATCATGGCAAGGCATAGCCCACCAACCCAATTTTTGGGGCCAAATATTCACTTGTTTTCATCAGTTTCGGGGGAAAAAAATTGGAGAACTGTGAGTGAAAACGGCCACAACTTTTTATCTAGAGATCGTAACTGGGCCTATAATATACCAAATCAAAGCTCGTTTTGAGCTCAACAATCCTGACTGGGTGTAGCCCGTAAACCCAATTTTTCGGACCAAATTTCACTTGTTTCCATCAGTTTCAGAGGTAAAAAATCAGAGAACTGTAACTGAAAACGGCAATAACTTTTTATCTAGATATCGTTACTGGGCCTCTAATATACCAAATAAAAGCTATTTTCAAGCTCTACAATCATTGTAGGGCATAGCCCGCCAACCCAGTTTTTCGGGAGAAAATTCACTTGTTTTCATCAGTTTCGGAGGAATAAAATCGGAGCATTGTGACTGAAAACGCCCATAACTTTTTATCTAGATATTGTTACTAGGCCTATAATATACCAAATCAAAGCTATTTTCAAGCTCTACAATCATGGCTGGCCATGGCCCGCCAACCCCATTTTTTGGGCCAAAATTCACTTGTTTTCATCAGTTTCGGAGGAAAAAAAATCAGAGAACTGTGACTGAAAATGGCCTTAACTTTTTATCTAGATATCGTTACTAGCCTATAATATACAAAATCGAAGGTATTTTCGAGCTCTACAATCATAATAGGGCATAGCCCACCAAACCAATTTTTCAGGACAAAATTCACTTATTTTCATCAGTTTTGGAGGAAAAAAATCAGAGCACTGTGACTGAAAACGGCCATAACTTTTTATCTAGATATCGTTACTGGGCCTATAATAAACCAAATCGAAGCTATTTTCGAGCTCTACAATCATGACCAGCCATAACCCGCCAACCCAATTTTTTGGGCCAATATTCAGTTCTTTTCATCAGTTTCGGAGGAAAAAAATCAGAGAACTGTGACTGAAAATGGCCATAACTTTTTATTTAGATATCGTTACTGGGCCTATAATACACCAAATCAAAGCTATTTTTAAGCTCTACAATCATGGCTGGGAAAAGCCAACCAACCCTATTTTTTGGGCCAAAATTCACTTGTTTTCATCATTTTCGGAGGAAAAAAAATCAGAGAACTGTGATTGAAAATGGCCATAACTTTTTATCTAGATATCGTTACTGGGCCTATAATATACCAAATCGAAGCTATTTTCTAGCTCTACAATCAAGGTAGGGCATAGCCTACCAACCCAATTTTTTGGGCAAAAATTCACTTGTTTTCATCAATTTCGGAGGAAAAAAATCGGAGAACTGTGACTGAAAACGGCCATAACTTTTTATCTAGATATCATTACTGGGCCTATAATATACCAAATCGAAGCAATTTTCTTGCTCTACAATCATGGCAGGGCATAACCCGCCAACCCAATTTTTTGGGCCAAAATTCATTTGTTTTAATCAGTTTCGGAGGAAAAAAATCGGAGAACTGTGACTGAGAATAGACTTAAGTTTTTATCTAGATATCGTTACAAGGCCTATAATATACCATATCAAAGCTATTTTCGAGCTCTACAATCATGACCAACCATAACCCGCCAACCCAATTTTTGGGGCCAAATTTCATTTGTTTTCATCAGTTTCGGAGGAAAAAAATCGGAGAATTGTGACTGAAAACGCCATAAGTTTTTACCTAGATATCGTTACTGGGCCTATAATATATCAAATACAAGCTATTTTCAACCTCTACAATCATGGCAGGGCATAGCCTACCAACCCATTTTTTGGGACAAAATTCACTTGTTTTCATCAGTTTCGGAGGAAAAAAATCGGTGCACTGTGACTGAAAACGGCCATAACTTTTTATCTAGATATCGTTACTGGGCCTATAATAAACCAAATCGAAGCTATTATCGAGCTCTACAATCATGACCAGCCATAACCTGCCAACCCAATTTTTTGGGCCAATATTCAGTTGTTTTCATCAGTTTCAGAAGAAAAAAATCAGAGAACTGTGACTGAAAACGGCCATAACTTTTTATTTATATATCGTTACTGGGCCTATAATATATCAAATCAAAACTATTTTCAAGCTCTACAATCAAGGTTGGGCAAAGCCAACCAACCCTATTTTTTGGGCCAAAATTCACTTGTTTTCATCATTTTCGGAGGAAAAAAATCAGAGAACTGTGACTGAAAATGGCCATCACTTTTTATCTAGATATCGTTACTGGGACTATAATATACCAACTCGAAGCTATTTTCTAGCTCTACAATCATGGCAGGGCATAGCCTACCAACCCAATTTTTTGGGCCAAAATTCACTTTTTTTCATCAGTTTCGGAGGAAAAAAATCAGAGAACTGTGACTGAAAACGGCCATAAAGTTTTATCTAGATATCGTTACTGGGCCTATAATATACCAAATCGAAGCTATTTTCTAGCTCTACAATCATGACAGGGCATAGCCCACCAACCCAATTTTTTTGGCCTAAATTCACTTGTTTTCATCAGTTTCAGAGGAAAAAAATCGGAGAACTGTGACTGAAAACGGCCATAACTTTTTATCTAGATATCAGTACTGGGCCTATAATATACCAAATCGAAGCAATTTTCTTGCTCTACAATGATGGCAGGGCATAACCCGCCAACACAATTTTTGGGGCCAAAAATTCACTTGTTTTCATCAGTTTCGGAGGAAAAAAATTGGAGAACTGTGAGTGAAAACGGCCATAACTTTTTATCTAGATATCGTTACTGGGCCTATAATATAGCAAATTAAAGCTATTTTTAAGCTCTACAATCATGGAAGGCCATGCCTGCCAACCATATTTTTTGGGCCAAAATTCACTTGTTATCATCATTTTCGGAGGAAAAAAATTAGAGAACTGTGAGTGAAAACTGCCATAACTACTGGGCCTATAATATACCAAATCAAAGCTATAGTTTCGGAGGAAAAAAATTAGAGAACTGTGAGTGAAAACTGCCATAACTACTGGGCCTATAATATACCAAATCAAAGCTATAGTTTCGGAGGAAAAAAATTAGAGAACTGTGAGTGAAAACTGCCATAACTACTGGGCCTATAATATACCAAATCAAAGCTATAGTTTCGGAGGAAAAAAATTAGAGAACTGTGAGTGAAAACTGCCATAACTACTGGGCCTATAATATACCAAATCAAAGCTATAGTTTCGGAGGAAAAAAATTAGAGAACTGTGAGTGAAAACTGCCATAACTACTGGGCCTATAATATACCAAATCAAAGCTATAGTTTCGGAGGAAAAAAATTAGAGAACTGTGAGTGAAAACTGCCATAACTACTGGGCCTATAATATACCAAATCAAAGCTATAGTTTCGGAGGAAAAAAATTAGAGAACTGTGAGTGAAAACTGCCATAACTACTGGGCCTATAATATACCAAATCAAAGCTATAGTTTCGGAGGAAAAAAATTAGAGAACTGTGAGTGAAAACTGCCATAACTACTGGGCCTATAATATACCAAATCAAAGCTATAGTTTCGGAGGAAAAAAATTAGAGAACTGTGAGTGAAAACTGCCATAACTACTGGGCCTATAATATACCAAATCAAAGCTATAGTTTCGGAGGAAAAAAATTAGAGAACTGTGAGTGAAAACTGCCATAACTACTGGGCCTATAATATACCAAATCAAAGCTATAGTTTCGGAGGAAAAAAATTAGAGAACTGTGAGTGAAAACTGCCATAACTACTGGGCCTATAATATACCAAATCAAAGCTATAGTTTCGGAGGAAAAAAATTAGAGAACTGTGAGTGAAAACTGCCATAACTACTGGGCCTATAATATACCAAATCAAAGCTATAGTTTCGGAGGAAAAAAATTAGAGAACTGTGAGTGAAAACTGCCATAACTACTGGGCCTATAATATACCAAATCAAAGCTATAGTTTCGGAGGAAAAAAATTAGAGAACTGTGAGTGAAAACTGCCATAACTACTGGGCCTATAATATACCAAATCAAAGCTATAGTTTCGGAGGAAAAAAATTAGAGAACTGTGAGTGAAAACTGCCATAACTACTGGGCCTATAATATACCAAATCAAAGCTATAGTTTCGGAGGAAAAAAATTAGAGAACTGTGAGTGAAAACTGCCATAACTACTGGGCCTATAATATACCAAATCAAAGCTATAGTTTCGGAGGAAAAAAATTAGAGAACTGTGAGTGAAAACTGCCATAACTACTGGGCCTATAATATACCAAATCAAAGCTATAGTTTCGGAGGAAAAAAATTAGAGAACTGTGAGTGAAAACTGCCATAACTACTGGGCCTATAATATACCAAATCAAAGCTATAGTTTCGGAGGAAAAAAATTAGAGAACTGTGAGTGAAAACTGCCATAACTACTGGGCCTATAATATACCAAATCAAAGCTATAGTTTCGGAGGAAAAAAATTAGAGAACTGTGAGTGAAAACTGCCATAACTACTGGGCCTATAATATACCAAATCAAAGCTATAGTTTCGGAGGAAAAAAATTAGAGAACTGTGAGTGAAAACTGCCATAACTACTGGGCCTATAATATACCAAATCAAAGCTATAGTTTCGGAGGAAAAAAATTAGAGAACTGTGAGTGAAAACTGCCATAACTACTGGGCCTATAATATACCAAATCAAAGCTATAGTTTCGGAGGAAAAAAATTAGAGAACTGTGAGTGAAAACTGCCATAACTACTGGGCCTATAATATACCAAATCAAAGCTATAGTTTCGGAGGAAAAAAATTAGAGAACTGTGAGTGAAAACTGCCATAACTACTGGGCCTATAATATACCAAATCAAAGCTATAGTTTCGGAGGAAAAAAATTAGAGAACTGTGAGTGAAAACTGCCATAACTACTGGGCCTATAATATACCAAATCAAAGCTATAGTTTCGGAGGAAAAAAATTAGAGAACTGTGAGTGAAAACTGCCATAACTACTGGGCCTATAATATACCAAATCAAAGCTATAGTTTCGGAGGAAAAAAATTAGAGAACTGTGAGTGAAAACTGCCATAACTACTGGGCCTATAATATACCAAATCAAAGCTATAGTTTCGGAGGAAAAAAATTAGAGAACTGTGAGTGAAAACTGCCATAACTACTGGGCCTATAATATACCAAATCAAAGCTATAGTTTCGGAGGAAAAAAATTAGAGAACTGTGAGTGAAAACTGCCATAACTACTGGGCCTATAATATACCAAATCAAAGCTATAGTTTCGGAGGAAAAAAATTAGAGAACTGTGAGTGAAAACTGCCATAACTACTGGGCCTATAATATACCAAATCAAAGCTATAGTTTCGGAGGAAAAAAATTAGAGAACTGTGAGTGAAAACTGCCATAACTACTGGGCCTATAATATACCAAATCAAAGCTATAGTTTCGGAGGAAAAAAATTAGAGAACTGTGAGTGAAAACTGCCATAACTACTGGGCCTATAATATACCAAATCAAAGCTATAGTTTCGGAGGAAAAAAATTAGAGAACTGTGAGTGAAAACTGCCATAACTACTGGGCCTATAATATACCAAATCAAAGCTATAGTTTCGGAGGAAAAAAATTAGAGAACTGTGAGTGAAAACTGCCATAACTACTGGGCCTATAATATATCAAATCGAAGTTATTTTCTAGCTCTAAATTTATGGCAGGGGGTCGCCTACCAACCCAATTTTGTGGGCCAAAATTCACATGTTTCCATCAGTTTCGGAGGAAAAAAATCAGAGCACTGTGACTGAAAATGGCCATAACTTTTAATCTAGATATCGTTACTGGGCCTATAAAATACCAAATCGAAGCTATTTTCGAGCTCTACAATTATGAACAGGCATTACCTGCCAACCCCATTTTTTGGGCCAAAATTAACTTGTTTTCATCAGTTTCGGAGGAAAAAAATCGGAGAACTGTGACTGAAAACGGTCATAACTTGAAAACGGCCATAACTTTTTATCTAGATATCATTTCTGGGCCTAGAAAAACCAAATTGAAGCTATTTTCAAGCTCTACAATCATGATAGGGCAAAGCCCACCAACCCTATTTTTTGGGCCAAAATTCACTTGTTTTCATCAGTTTCAGAGTAAAAAAAATCGGAGAACTTTGACTGAAAACGGCCATAACTATTTATCTAGATATCGTTACTGGGCCTATAATATACCAAATTGAAGCTATTTTCGAGCTCAACAATCATGGCAAGGCATAGCGCACCAACCCAATTTTTGGCGCCAAATATTCACGTGTTTTCATCAGTTTCGGGGGAAAAAAATTGGAGAACTGTGGGTGAAAACGGCCACAACTTTTTATCTAGATATCGTTACTGGGACTTGTTTTCATCAGTTTCGGAGGAAAAAAATCAGAGCACTGTGACTAAAAATGGCCATAACGTTTTATCTAGATATTGTTACTGGTCTTATAATATACCAAATCGAAGCTATTTTCGAGCTCTACAATCATGGCAAGGCATAGCCCACCAACCCAATTTTTGGGGCAAAAAATTCACTTATTTTCATCAGTTTCGGAGGAAAAAAATCAGAGCACTGTGACTAAAAATGGCCATAACGTTTTATCTAGATATTGTTACTGGTCTTATAATATACCAAATCGAAGCTATTTTCGAGCTCTACAATCATGGCAAGGCATAGCCCACCAACCCAATTTTTGGGGCAAAAAATTCACTTATTTTCATCAGTTTCGGAGGAAAAAAATCAGAGCACTGTGACTAAAAATGGCCATAACGTTTTATCTAGATATTGTTACTGGTCTTATAATATACCAAATCGAAGCTATTTTCGAGCTCTACAATCATGGCAAGGCATAGCCCACCAACCCAATTTTTGGGGCAAAAAATTCACTTATTTTCATCAGTTTCGGAGGAAAAAAATCAGAGCACTGTGACTAAAAATGGCCATAACGTTTTATCTAGATATTGTTACTGGTCTTATAATATACCAAATCGAAGCTATTTTCGAGCTCTACAATCATGGCAAGGCATAGCCCACCAACCCAATTTTTGGGGCAAAAAATTCACTTATTTTCATCAGTTTCGGAGGAAAAAAATCAGAGCACTGTGACTAAAAATGGCCATAACGTTTTATCTAGATATTGTTACTGGTCTTATAATATACCAAATCGAAGCTATTTTCGAGCTCTACAATCATGGCAAGGCATAGCCCACCAACCCAATTTTTGGGGCAAAAAATTCACTTATTTTCATCAGTTTCGGAGGAAAAAAATCAGAGCACTGTGACTAAAAATGGCCATAACGTTTTATCTAGATATTGTTACTGGTCTTATAATATACCAAATCGAAGCTATTTTCGAGCTCTACAATCATGGCAAGGCATAGCCCACCAACCCAATTTTTGGGGCAAAAAATTCACTTATTTTCATCAGTTTCGGAGGAAAAAAATCAGAGCACTGTGACTAAAAATGGCCATAACGTTTTATCTAGATATTGTTACTGGTCTTATAATATACCAAATCGAAGCTATTTTCGAGCTCTACAATCATGGCAAGGCATAGCCCACCAACCCAATTTTTGGGGCAAAAAATTCACTTATTTTCATCAGTTTCGGAGGAAAAAAATCAGAGCACTGTGACTAAAAATGGCCATAACGTTTTATCTAGATATTGTTACTGGTCTTATAATATACCAAATCGAAGCTATTTTCGAGCTCTACAATCATGGCAAGGCATAGCCCACCAACCCAATTTTTGGGGCAAAAAATTCACTTATTTTCATCAGTTTCGGAGGAAAAAAATCAGAGCACTGTGACTAAAAATGGCCATAACGTTTTATCTAGATATTGTTACTGGTCTTATAATATACCAAATCGAAGCTATTTTCAAGCTCTACAATCATGATAGGGCAAAGCCCACCAACCCTATTTTTTGGGCCAAAATTCACTTGTTTTCATCAGTTTCAGAGTAAAAAAATCAGAGAACTTTGACTGAAACCGGCCATAACTATTTATCTAGATATCGTTACTGGGCCTATAATATATCTAATCGAAGTTATTTTCTAGCTCTAAATTTATGGCAGGGGATCGCCTACCAACCCAATTTTTTGGGCCAAAATTCACTTGTTCCAATCAGTTTCGGAGGAAAAAAATCAGAGCACTGTGACTAAAAATGGCCATAACTTTTTATCTAGATATTGTTACTGGGCCTATAATATACCAAATCGAAGCTATTTTCAAGCTCTACTTTT
>NW_010363509.1:17988-26744 GCF_000414095.1 Morus notabilis | reverse complement strand
CGTTACTGGGCCTATAATATACCAAATCGAAGCTATTTTCGAGCTCTACAATCATGGCAAGGCATAGCTCGCAACCCAATTTTTTGGGCCAAAATTCACTTGTTTTCATTAGTTTCAGAGTAAAAAAAATCGGAGAACTTTGACTGAAAACGGCCATAACTATTTATCTAGATATCAAAACTGGGCCTATAATATACCAAATTGAAGCTATTTTTGAGCTGTACATTCATGGCAAGGCATAGCCCGCCAACCCTATTTTTCGGGCCAAAAGTCACTTGTTTTCATCAGTTGCGGGGGAAAAAAATTGGAGAACTGTGACTGAAAACGGCCGTCACTTTCTATCTACATATCGTTACTGGGCCTATAATATATCGAATCGAAGTTATTTTCCAGCTCTAAATTTATGGCAGGGTATCGCCTACCAACCTAATTTTTTGGGCCAAAATTCACATGTTTTCATCAGTTTCGGAGGAAAAAAATCAGAGCACTGTGACTGAAAACGGCCATAACTTTTTATCTAGATATCGTTACTGGGCCTATAACATTCCAAATCAAAGCTATTTTCGAGCTCTACAATTATGACCAGCCATAACCCGCCAACCCCATTTTTTGGGCCAAAATTAACTTGTTTTCATCAGTTTCGGAGGAAAAAAATCAGAGAACTGTGACTGAAAACGGCCATAACTTTTTATCTAGATATCATTTCTGGGCCTAGAAAAACCAAATTGAAGCTATTTTCAAGCTCTACAATCATGATAGGGCAAAGCCCACCAACCCTATTTTTTGGGCCAAAATTCACTTGTTTTCATCAGTTTCAGAGTAAAAAAAATCGGAGAACTTTGACTGAAAACGGCCATAACTATTTATCTAGATATCGTTACTGGGCCTATAATATACCAAATCGAAGCTATTTTCGAGCTCTACAATCATGGCAAGGCATAGCCCACCAACCCAATTTTTGGGGCCAAAAATTCACTTATTTTCATCAGTTTCGGAGGAAAAAAATTAGAGAACTGTGAGTGAAAACGGCCACAACTTTTTATCTAGATATCGTTACTGGGACTATAATATACCAAATCGAAGCTATTTTCTAGCTCTACAATCATGGCAGGGCATAGCCTACCAACCCAATTTTTGGGGCCAAAATTCACTTGTTTTTATCAGTTTCAGAGGAAAAAAATCGGAGAACTGTGACTGAAAACGGCCATAACTATTTATCTAGATATCAAAACTGGGCCTATAATATACCAAATTGAAGCTATTTTTGAGCTGTACATTCATGGCAAGGCATAGCCCGCCAACCCTATTTTTCGGGCCAAAAGTCACTTGTTTTCATCAGTTTCGGAGGAATAAAATCAGAGAACTGTGACTGAAACCGGCCATAACTTTTTATCTAGATATCATTTCTAGGCCTATAAAAACCATATCGAAGCTATTTTCTAGCTCTACAATCATGGCAGGGCATAGCCTACCAACCCAATTTTTGGGGCAAAAAATTCACTTATTTTCATCAGTTTCGGAGGAATAAAATCAGAGAACTGTGACTGAAACCGGCCATAACTTTTTATCTAGATATCATTTCTAGGCCTATAAAAACCATATCGAAGCTATTTTCTAGCTCTACAATCATGGCAGGGCATAGCCTACCAACCCAATTTTTGGGGCAAAAAATTCACTTATTTTCATCAGTTTCGGAGGAATAAAATCAGAGAACTGTGACTGAAAACGGCCATAACTTTTTATCTAGATATCATTTCTAGGCCTATAAAAACCAAATCGAAGCTATTTTCAAGCTCTACAATCATGATAGGGCAAAGCCCACCAACCCTACAATTTGGGCCAAAATTCACTTGTTTCATCAGTTTCAGAGTAAAAAAATCGGAGAACTTTGACTGAAAACGGCCATAACTATTTATCTAGATATCGTTATTGGGCCTATAATACACCAAATTGAAGCTATTTTCGAGCTCTACAATCATGGCATGGCGTAGCCCACCAATCCAATTTTTGGGGCCAAAAATTCACTTGTTTTCATCAGTTTCGGAGGAAAAAAATTGGACAACTGTGAGTGAAAACTGCCATAACTTTTTATCTAGATATCGTCACTGGGACTATAATATACCAAATCGAAGCTATTTTCTAGCTCTACAATCATGGCTGGGCATAGCCTACCAACCCATTTTTTGGGGCCAAAATTAACTTGTTTTCATCTGTTTCGGAGGAAAAAAATCAGAGAACTGTGACTGAAAACGGCCATAACTTTTTATCTAGATAACGTTACTGGGCCTATAATATACCAAATCGAAGCTATTTTCGAGCTCTACAATCATGGCAAGGCATAGCTCGCAACCCAATTTTTTGGGCCAAAATTCACTTGTTTTCATTAGTTTCAGAGTAAAAAAAATCGGAGAACTTTGACTGAAAACGGCCATAACTATTTATCTAGATATCGCTACTGGGCCTATAATACACCAAATTGAAGCTATTTTCGAGCTCAACAATCATGGCAAGGCATAGCCCACCAACCCAATTTTTTGGGCCAAATATTCACTTGTTTTCATCAGTTTCGGGGGAAAAAATTTGGAGAACTGTGAGTGAAAACGGCCACAACTTTTTATCTAGATAACGTTACTGGGACTATAATATACCAAATCGAAGTTATTTTCAAGTTCTACAATCATGATAGGGCAAAGCCCACCAACCCTATTTTTTGGGCCAAAATTCACTTGTTTTCATCAGTTTCGGAGGAAAAAAATTAGAGAACTGTGAGTGAAAACGGCCACAACTTTTTATCTAGATATCGTTACTAGGCCTATAATATACCAAATCGAAGCTATTTTCGTGCTCTACAATCATAGCAAGGCATAGCCCTCCATCCCAATTTTTGGGGCCAAAAATTCACTTATTTTCATCAGTTTCGGAGGAAAAAAATTAGAGAACTGTGAGTGAAAACGGCCACAACTTTTTATCTAGATATCGTTACTAGGCCTATAATATACCAAATTGAAGCTATTTTTGAGCTGTACATTCATGGCAAGGCATAGCCCGCCAACCCTATTTTTCGGGCCAAAAGTCACTTGTTTTCATCAGTTTCAGAGGAAAAAAATCGGAGAATTGTGACTGAAAACGGCCATAACTATTTATCTAGATATCAAAACTAGGCCTATAATATACCAAATTGAAGCTATTTTTGAGCTGTACATTCATGGCAAGGCATAGCCCGCCAACCCTATTTTTCGGGCCAAAAGTCACTTGTTTTCATCAGTTGCGGGGGAAAAAAATTGGAGAACTGTGACTGAAAACGGCCGTAACTTTCTATCTAGATATCGTTACTGGGCCTATAATATATCAAATTGAAGTTATTTTCCAGCTCTAAATTTATGGCAGGGTATTGCCTACCAACCTAATTTTTTGGGCCAAAATTAACTTGTTTTCATCAGTTTCGGAGGAAAAAAATCAGAGAACTGTGACTGAAAACGGCAATAACTTATTATCTAGATATCGTTACTGGGCCTATAATATACCAAATCGAAGCAATTCTCTCGTTCTACAATCATGGCAGGGCATAGCCTGCCAACCCAATCTTTGGGGCCAAAATTGGGTCTATAAAAACCAAATCGAAGCTATTTTCAAGCTCTACAATCATGATAGGGCAAAGCCCACCAACCCTACTTTTTGGGCCAAAATTCACTTGTTTCATCAGTTTCAGAGTAAAAAAATCGGAGAACTTTGACTGCAAACGGCCATAACTATTTATCTAGATATCGTTACTGGGCCTATAATACACCAAATTGAAGCTATTTTCGAGCTCTACAATCATGGCAAGGCGTAGCCCACCAACCCAATTTTTGGGGCCAAAAATTCACTTGTTTTCATCAGTTTCGGAAGAAAAAAATTGGAGAACTGTGAGTGAAAACGGCCACAAATTTTTATCTAGATATCGTTACTGGGACTATAATATACCAAATCGAAGCTATTTTCTAGCTCTACAATCATGGTAGGGCATAGCCTACCAACCCAATTTTTGGGGCCAAAATTCACTTGTTTTTATCAGTTTCAGAGGAAAAAAATCGGAGAACTGTGACCGAAAACGGCCATAACTATTTATCTAGATATCAAAACTGGGCCAATAATATACCAAATTGAAGCTATTTTTGAGCTGTACATTCATGGCAAGGCATAGCCTACCAACCCAATTTTTGGGGCCAAAATTAACTTGTTTTCATCTGTTTCGGAGGAAAAAAATCAGAGAACTGTGACTGAAAACGGCCATAACTTTTTATCTAGATAACGTTACTGGGCCTATAATATACCAAATCGAAGCTATTTTCGAGCTCTACAATCATGGCAAGGCATAGCTCGCAAACCAATTTTTTGCGCCAAAATTCACTTGTTTTCATCTGTTTCGGAGGAAAAAAATTAGAGAACTGTGACTGAAAACGGTCATAACTTTTTATCTAGATAACGTTACTGGGCCTATAATATACCAAATCGAAGCTATGTTCTAGCTTTACAATCGTGGCAGGCATAGCCTGCAAACCCAATTTTTCGGACCAAAATTCATTTGTTTTCATCAGTTTCGGAGGACAGAAATCGGAGCACTGTGACTGAAAACAGCCTGAACTTTTTATCTAGATATCGTTACTGGGCCTATAATAAACCATATTGAAGCTATTTTCAAGCTCTACAATCATGGTAGGGCATAGCCTGCCAACGCTATTTTTTTGGCCAAAATTCACTTGTTTTCATCAGTTTCAGAGTAAAAAAATCAGAGAATTGTGAATGAAAACAGCCCTAACTTTTTATCTAGATATCGTTACTGGGCCTATAATATACCAAATTGAAGCAATTTTCAAGCTCTACAATCATGACAGGGCATAGCCCGCCAACCCTATTTTTTGGGCCAAAATTCACTTGTTTTCATCAGTTTCAGAGTAAAAAAATCAGAGAATTGTGAATGAAAACAGCCCTAACTTTTTATCTAGATATCGTTACTGGCCCTATAATATACCAAATCGAAGCTATTTTCACGCTCTACAATCATGGTAGGGCAAAGACCGCAAATCATATTTTTTGGGCCAAAATTCACTTATTTCCATCAGTTTCAGAGGAAAAAAATCAGAGAACTGTGATTGAAAACGGCCATAACTTTTTTCTAGATATCGTTACTGGGCCTATTATAGACCAAATTGAAGCTATTTTCAAGCTCTACAATCATGGCCGGGCGTAGCCCGCCAACCCTATTTTTTGGGCCAAAATTCACTTGTTTTCATCAGTTTCGGAGGATAAAAATCGGAGAAGTGTGAATGAAAACGTCTATAACTATTTATCTAGATATCGTTACTGGGCCTATAATATACCAAATTAAAGCAATTTTTGAACTCTACCATCATGGCAAGGCATAGCCCGCCAACCCAGTTTTTTGGGCCAAAATTCACTTGTTTTCATCCGTTTCGGAGGAAAATAATTAGAAAAATGTGACAGAAAACGGCCATAACTTTTTATCTAGATATCGTTACTGGGGCTATAATATACCAAATCGAAGCTATTCTCTACTTCTACAATCATGGCAGGGCATAGCCTGCCAACCCAATCTTTTGGGCCAAAATTCACTTGTTTTCATCCGTTTCGGAGGAAAATAATTAGAAAAATGTGACAGAAACCGGCCATAACTTTTTATCTAGATATCGTTACTGGGCCTATAATATACCAAATTGAAGTTATTTTCAAGCTCTACAATCATGGAAGGGCATAGCCTGCCAACCCTCTTTTTTGGGCCAAAATTCACTTGTTTTCATCAGTTTTAGAGTAAAAAAATCAGAGAACTGTGAATGAAAACGGTCATAACTTTTTATCTAGATATCGTTACTGGGCCTATAATATACCAAATTGAAGCAATTTTCATGCTCTACAATCATGGCAGGGCATAGCCCGCCAACCGTATTTTTTGGGCCACAATTCACTTGTTTTCATTAGTTTCGGAGGAAAAAAATCAGAGAATTGTGACTGAAAACGGCCATAACTTTTTATCTAGATATCGTTACTGGGCCTATAATATACCAAATTGAAGCAATTTTCATGCTCTACAATCATGGCAGGGCATAGCCCGCCAACCGTATTTTTTGGGCCAAAATTCACTTGTTTTCATCAGTTTCAGAGGAAAAAAATCAGAGAACTGTGAATGAAAACGTCCATAACTATTTATCTAGATATCATTACTGGGCCTATAATATACCAAATTGAAGCTATTTTTGAACTCTACAATCATGGCAAGGCATAGCCCGTCAACCCAGTTTTTTGGGCCAAAATTCACTTCTTTTCATCAGTTTCGGAGGAAAATAATTGGAGAATTGTGACTAAAAATGGACATAACTTTTTATCTAGATATCGTTACTGGGGCTATAATATACCAAATCGAAGCTACTCTCTAGCTCTACAATCATGACAGGGCATAGCTTGCCAACCCAATTTTTTGGGCCAAAATTCACTTGTTTTCATCAGTTTCAGAGGAAAAAAATTGGAGAACACTGAGTGAAAATGGCCATAACTTTTTATCTAAATATCGTTACTGGGCCTATAATATACCAAATTGAAGCTATTTTCAAGCTCTACAATCATGGCATTGTATAGCCCGCCAACCCTATTTTTTGGGCCAAAATTCACTTATTTTCATCAGTTTCAGAGGAAAAAAATCAGAGAACTGTGAATGAAAACGGCCATAACTTTTTATCTAGATATCGTTACTGGGCCTATAATATACCAAATTGAAGCAATTTTCAAGCTCTACAATCATGACAGGGCATAGCCCGCCAACCCAATTTTTTGGGCCAAAATTCACTTGTTTTCATCAGTTTCAAAGGAAAAAAATCAGAGAACAGTGACTGGAAACGGCCATAACTTTTTATCTAGATATCGTTTCTGGGCCTATAATATACCAAATCAAAGCTCTTTTCTAGATCTACAATCATGGCAAGGCATAGCCTACCAACCTAAATTTTTGGGCCAAAATTCACTTATTTTCATCAATTTCAGAGGAAAAAAATCGGAGAACTGTGATTGAAAACGGCCATAACTTTTTATCTAGATATCGTTACTTGGCCTATAATATACCAAATTGAAGCTATTTTCAAGCTCTACAATCATGGCAGGGCATAGCCCGCCAACCCTATTTTTTGGACCAAAATTCACTTGTTTTCATCAGTTTCGGAGGAAAAAAATTGGAGAACTGTGACTGAAAACGGCCATAACTTATTATCTAGATATCGTTACTGGGCCTATAATATACCAAATCGAAGCAATTCTCTCGTTCTACAATCATGGTAGGGCATAGCCTGCCAACCCAATCTTTGGCGCCAAAATTCACTTGTTTTCATCTGTTTCAGAGGAAAAAAATCAGAGAACTCTGAGTGAAAACGGCCATAACTTTTTATCTAGATATCGTTACTGGGCCTATAATATACCAAATCGAAGCTATTTTCAAGCTCTACAATCTTGGCAAGGCAAAGCCCGCCAACCCTATTTTTTGGGCCAAAATTCACTTGTTTTCATCAGTTTCGGAGGAAAACAATTGGCCAAAAATTCACTTATTTTCATCACAAATCGAAGCAATTTTTGAACTCTACAATCACGACAAGGCATAGCCCCCCAACCTCTATCTAGATATCGTTACTGGGGCTATAATATACCAAATCGAAGCAATTTTTGAACTCTACAATCACGACAAGGCATAGCCCCCCAACCTCTATCTAGATATCGTTACTGGGGCTATAATATACCAAATCGAAGCAATTTTTGAACTCTACAATCACGACAAGGCATAGCCCCCCAACCTCTATCTAGATATCGTTACTGGGGCTATAATATACCAAATCGAAGCAATTTTTGAACTCTACAATCACGACAAGGCATAGCCCCCCAACCTCTATCTAGATATCGTTACTGGGGCTATAATATACCAAATCGAAGCAATTTTTGAACTCTACAATCACGACAAGGCATAGCCCCCCAACCTCTATCTAGATATCGTTACTGGGGCTATAATATACCAAATCGAAGCAATTTTCAAGCTCTACAATCAAGGGAGGGTGAAGCCCACCAACCCTATTTTTTGGGCCAAAATTCACTTATTTTCTTCAGTTTCAGAGGAAAAAAATCAGAGAACTATGAATGAAAACGTCCATAACTATTTATCTAGATATCGTTATTGGGCCTATAATAGACCAAATTGAAGCATTTTTTGAACTCTAGAATCATGACAACGCATAGCCCCCCAACCCATTTTTTCGGGCCAAAATTCACTTGTTTTCATCAGTTTCGGAGGAAAACAATTGGAGAACTGTGACTAAAAACGGCCATAACTTTTTATCTAGATATCGTTACTGGGGCTATAATATACCAAATCGAAGCTATTCTCTAGTTCTACAATCATGGCAGGGCATAGCCTGCCAACCTAATCTTTTGGGCCAAAATTCACTTGTTTTCATCAGTTTCAGAGGAAAAAAATCAGAGAACCTTGAGTGAAAACGAACATAACTTTTTATCTAGATATCGTTACTGGGCCTATAATATACCAAATTGAAGCTATTTTCAAGCTCTACAATCATGGTAGGCCATAGCCTGCCAACCCTATTTTTTGGGCCAAAATTCACTTGTTTTCATCAGTTTCAGAGTAAAAAAATCGGAGAACTGTGAATGAAAACGGCCATAACTTTTTATCTAGATATCGTTACTGGGCCTATAATATACCAAATCGAAGC
>NW_010363509.1:14415-17889 GCF_000414095.1 Morus notabilis | reverse complement strand
ACTTGTTTTCATCAGTTTCGGAGGAAAAAAATCAGAGAACTGTGACTGAAATCGGCCATAACTTTTTATCTAGATATTGTTACTTGGCCTATAATATACCAAATTGAAGTTATTTTCAAGCTCTACAATCATGGCAGGGCATAGCCCGCCAATCCTATTTTTTGGGCCAAAATTCACTTATTTTCATCAGTTTCAGAGGAAAAAAATTGGAGAACTGTGACTGAAAACGGCCATAACTTTTTATCTAGATATCGTTACTGGGCCTATAATATACCAAATCGAAGCTATTTTCAAGCTCTACAATCATGGGAGGGCATAGCCCGCCAATCCTATATTTTGGGCCAAAATTCACTTGTTTTCATCAGTTTCGGAGGAAAAAAATTGGAGAACTGTGACTGAAAACGGCCATAACTTTTTATCTAGATATCGTTACTGGGCCTATAATGTACCAAATTGAAGCTCTTTTCAAGCTCTATATTCATGGCAGGCAAAGCCCGCCAACCTTATTTTTTGGGCCACAATTCACTTGTTTTCATGAGTTTCAGCGGAAAAAAATCGGAGAACTATGAATGAAAACGTCCATAACTATTTATCTAGATATCGTTATTGGGCCTATAATATACCAAATTGAAGCAATTTTTGAACTCTACAATCATGACAAGGCATAGCCCCCCAACCCAGTCTTTCAGGCCAAAATACACTTATTTTCATCAGTTTCGGAGGAAAACAATTGGAGAACTGTGACTGAAAACGGCCATAACTTTTTATCTAGATATCCTTACTGTGGCTATAATATACCAAATCGAAGCTATTCTCTAGTTCTACAATCATGGCAGGGCTTAGCTTGCCAACCCAATCTTTAGGGCAAAAATTCACTTGTTTTCATCAGTTTCAGAGGAAAGAAATCGGAGAACTATGAATGAAAACGTCCATAACTATTTATCTAGATATCGTTACTGGGCCTATAATATACCAAATTGAAGTAATTTTTGAACTCTACAATCATGACAAGGCATAGCCCCCCAACCCAGTTTTTCGGGCCAAAATTCACTTGTTTTCATCAGTTCGGAGGAAAACAATTGGAGAACTGTGACTGAAAACGGCGATAACTTTTTATCAAGGTATCGTTACTGGGCCTATAATATACCAAATTGAAGCTATTTTCAAGCTCTACAATCATGGCAGGGCCTAGCCCGCTAATCCTTTTTTTTGGGCCAAAATTCACTTGTTTTCATCAGTTTCAGAGGAAAGAAATCGGAGAACTATGAATGAAAACGTCCATAACTATTTATCTAGATATCGTTACTGGGCCTATATTATACCAAATTGAAGCTATTTTCAAGCTCTACAATCATGGCAGGGCCTAGCCCGCTAATCCTTTTTTTTGGGCCAAAATTCACTTGTTTTCATCAGTTTCAGGGGAAAAAAATTGGAGAACTGTGACTGAAAACGGCCATAACTTTTTATCTAGATATCGTTACTGGGCCTATAATATACCAAATCGAAGCTATTTTCAAGCTCTACAATCATGGCAGGGCAAAGCCCGCCAACCATATTTTTTGGGCCAAAATTCACTTGTTCTCATCAGTTTTAGGAGAAAAAAATCAGAGAACTATGAATGAAAACGTCCATAACTATTTACCTAGATATCGTTATTGGGCCTATAATATACCAAATTGAAGTATTTTTTGAACTCTACAATCATGTCAAGGCATAGCCCCCCAACCCAGTTTTTCGGGCCAAAATACACTTATTTTCATCAGTTTGGGAGGAAAACAATTAGAGAACTGTGACTGAAAACGGCCATAACTTTTTATCTACATATCGTTACTGGGGCTATAATACACCAAATCGAAGCTATTCTCTCGTTCTACAATCATCGCAGGGCTTAGCTTGCCAACCCAATCTTTTGGGAGAAAATTCACTTGTTTTCATCAGTTTCAGAGGAAAGAAATCGGAGAACTATGAATGAAAACGTCCATAACTATTTATCTAGATATCGTTACTGGGCCTATAATATACCAAATTGAAGCAATTTTTGAACTCTACAATCATGATAAGGCATAGCCCCCCAACCTAGTTTTTCGGGCCAAAATTCACTTGTTTTCATTAGTTTCGGGGGAAAAAATTGGAGAACTGTGACTGAAAACGGCCATAACTTTTTATCTAGATATCGTTACTGGGCCTATAATATACCAAATTGAAGCAATTTTTGAACTCTACAATCATGATAAGGCATAGCCCCCCAACCTAGTTTTTCGGGCCAAAATTCACTTGTTTTCATCAGTTTCAGAGGAAAAAAATCAGAGAACTATGAATGAAAACGTCCATAACTATTTATCTAGATATCGTTATTGGGCCTATAATATACCAAATTGAAGCATTTTTTGAACTCTTCAATCATGACAAGGCATAGCCCCCCAACCCAATTTTTCGGGCCAAAATTCACTTGTTTTCATCAGTTTTGGAGGAAAACAATTGGAGAACTGTGACTGAAAACGGCCATAACTTTTTATGTAGATATCGTTACTGGGGCTATAATATACCAAATCGAAGCTATTCCCTAGCTCTACAATCATGGTAGGGCATAGCCTGCCAACCCAATCTTTTGGGCAAAATTTCCCTTGTTGTCATTAGTTTCAGAGGAAAAAAATCAAAGAACTCTGTGTGAAAACAGCCATAACTTTTTATCTAGATATCGTTACTGGGCCTATAATATACCAAATTGAAGCAATTTTCAAGGTCTACAATCATGGCAGGGCATAGCCCGCTAACCCAATTTTTTGGGCGAAAATTCACTTATTTTCATCAATTTCGGAGGAAAAAAATTGGAGAACTGTGACTGAAAACGGCCATAACTTATTATCTAGATATCGTTACTAGGCCTATAATATACCAAATCGAAGCTATTTTCAAGCTCTACAATCATGGCAGGCCAAAGCCCGCCAACCCAATTTTTTGGGCCAAAATTTACTTGTTTTCATCAGTTTCAGAGGAAAAAAATCAGAGAACTATGAATGAAAACGTCCATAACTTTTTATCTAGATATCGTTATTGGGCCTATAATATACCAAATTGAAGTAATTTTTGAGCTCTACAATCATGACCAGGCATAGCCCCCCAACCCAGTTTTTCGGTCCAAAATACACTTGTTTTCATCAGTTTCGGACGAAAACAATTGGAGAACTGTGACTGAAAACGGCTATAACTTTTTCTCTAGATATCGTTACTGGGCCTATAATATACCAAATTGAAGCTATTTTACAGCTCTACAATCATGGTAGGGCAAAGCCCGCCAACCCTATTTTTTGGGCTAAAATTCACTTGTTTTCATCAGTTTCAGAGGAAAAAAATCGGAGAACTATGAATGAAAACGTCCATAACTATTTATCTAGATATCGTTATTGGGCCTATAATATACCAAATTGAAGCAATTTTTGATCTCTACAATCATGACAAGGCATAGCCCCCCAA
>NW_010363509.1:13803-14264 GCF_000414095.1 Morus notabilis | reverse complement strand
TAGCCTGCCAACCCAATTTTTTGGGCCAAAATTCACTTGTTTTCATCGGTTTCAGAAGAAAAAATCAGAGAATATGAGTGAAAACGGCCATAACTTTTCATCTAGATATCGTTGCTGGGCCTATAATATACCAAATTGAAGCTATTTTTAAGCTCTACAATCTTGGTAGGGTAAAGCCCGCCAACCCTTTTTTTGGGCCAAAATTCACTTGTTTTCATCAGTTTCAGAGGAAAAAAATAAGAGAACTATGAATGAAAACGTCCATAACTATTTATCTAGATATCGTTACTGGGCCTATAATACACCAAATTGAAGCAATTTTTGAACTCTACAATGATGACAAGGCATAGCCCCCAACCCAGTTTTTCGGGCCAAAATTCACTTGTTTTCATCAGTTTCGGAGGAAAACAATTGGAGAACTATGACTAAAAACGGCCATAACTTTTTATCTAGATATCGTT
>NW_010363509.1:6496-9164 GCF_000414095.1 Morus notabilis | reverse complement strand
ACTGGGCCTATAATATACCAAATCGAAGCTATTTTCAAGCTCTACAATCATGGTAGGGCAAAGCCCGCCAACCCTATTTTTTGGGCCAAAATTCACTTGTTTTCATCAGTTTCAGAGGAAAAAAATCGGAGAACTGTGAATGAAAACGTCCATAACTATTTATCTACAAATCGTTACTGGGCCTATAATAAACCAAATTGAAGCAATTTTTGAACTCTACAATCATGGCAAGGCATAGCCCGCCAACACAGTTTTTTGGGCCAAAATTCACTTGTTTTCATCAGTTACAGAGGAAAAAAATCGGAGAATATGAGTGAAAACGGCCATAACTTTATATCTAGACATCGTTACTGGGCCTATAATATACCAAATTGAAGCTATTTACGAGCTCTACAATCATGGCAGGAAGTACCCTGCCAACCCTCTTTTTTGGGCCAAAATTCACTTGTTTTCATCAGTTTCAGAGGAAAAAATCAGAGAATATGAGTGAAGGCAGGGCATAGCCTGCCAACCCAATTTTTTGGACCAAAATTCACTTGTTTTCATCAGTTTCAGAGGAAAAAATCAGAGAATATGAGTGAAGGCAGGGCATAGCCTGCCAACCCAATTTTTTGGACCAAAATTCACTTGTTTTCATCAGTTTCAGAGGAAAAAATCAGAGAATATGAGTGAAGGCAGGGCATAGCCTGCCAACCCAATTTTTTGGACCAAAATTCACTTGTTTTCATCAGTTTCAGAGGAAAAAATCAGAGAATATGAGTGAAGGCAGGGCATAGCCTGCCAACCCAATTTTTTGGACCAAAATTCACTTGTTTTCATCAGTTTCAGAGGAAAAAATCAGAGAATATGAGTGAAGGCAGGGCATAGCCTGCCAACCCAATTTTTTGGACCAAAATTCACTTGTTTTCATCAGTTTCAGAGGAAAAAAATTCAGAGAACTGTGAATGAAAACGGCCATAACTTTATATCTAGATATCGTTACTGGGCCTATAATATACCAAATTGAAGCTATTTTCAAGCTCTACAATCATGAGAGGGCATAGCCCGCCAACCCAACTTTTTGGGCCAAAATTCACTTGTTTTCATCTGTTTCAGAGGAAAAAAAATCAGAGAACAGTGACTGGAAATGGCCATAACTTTTTATCTAGATATCGTTACTGGGCCTATAATATACCAAATTGAAGCTATTTTCATGCTCTACAATCATGGCAGGGCATAGCCCGCCAACCCTAATTTTTGGGCCAAAATTCATTTGTTTTCATCAGTTTCAGAGGAAAGAAATCAGAGAATTATAAATGAAAACGTCCATAACTATTTATCTAGATATCGTTACTCGGCCTATAATATACCAAATCAAAGCTATTTTCAAGCTGTACAATCATGGCAGGGCAAAGCCCGCCAACCCTATTTTTTGGGCT
Source organism: Morus notabilis (assembly GCF_000414095.1). NCBI lineage: Eukaryota > Viridiplantae > Streptophyta > Magnoliopsida > Rosales > Moraceae > Morus > Morus notabilis. The sequence goes on along the minus strand of NW_010363509.1, from coordinate 7,746 downwards.
AAAATTCACTTGTTTTCATCAGTTTCAGAGGAAAAAAATCGGAGAACTATGAATGAAAACGTCCATAGCTATTTATCTGGATATCGTTATTGGGCCTATAATATACCAAATTGAAGCAATTTTTGATCTCTACAATCATGACAAGGCATAGCACCCCAACCCAGTTTTCGGGCCAAAATTCAGTTGTTTTCATCAGTATCGGAGGAAAACAATTGGAGAACTATGACTGAAAACGGCCATAACTTTTTATCTAGATATCGTTACTGGGCCTATAATACACCAAATCGAAGCTATTCTCTAGTTCTACAATCATGGCAGGGCATAGCCTGCCAACCCAATCTTTTGGGCCAAAATTCACTTGTTTTCATCTGTTTCAGAGGAAAAAAATCGGAGAACTATGAGTGAAAACGGCCATAACTTTTTATCTGTTTATCGTAACTAGGCCTATAATATACCAAATCAAAGCTATTTTCAAGCTGTACAATCATGGCAGTTCAAAGCCCGCCAACCCTATTTTTTGGGCTAAAATTCACTTGTTTTCATCAGTTTCAGAGGAAAAAAATCGGAGAACTATGAATGAAAACGTCCATAGCTATTTATCTAGATATCGTTATTGGGCCTATAATATACCAAATTGAAGCAATTTTTGATCTCTACAATCATGACAAGACATAAATTTTTTTATATCTAGATATCGTTACTGGGCCTATAATATACCAAATTGAAGCTATTTTCGAGCTCTACAATCATGGCAGGGCGTAGCCTGCCAACCCTATTTTTTGGGCCAAAATTCACTTGTTTTCATCAGTTTCAGAGGAAAAAAATCGGAGAACTATGAATGAAAACGTCCATAACTATTTATCTAGATATCGTTACTGGGCCTATAATATCCCAAATTGAAGCTATTTTCGAGCTCTACAATCATGGCAGGGCGTAGCCTGCCAACCCTATTTTTTGGGCCAAAATTCACTTGTTTTCATCGGTTTCAGAGGAAAAAATCAGAGAATATGAATGACAACGGCCATAAATTTTTATCTAGATATCGTTACTGGGCCTATAATATACCAAATTGAGGCTATTTTCAAGCTCTACAATCTTGGCAGGGCAAAGCCCGCCAACCCTTTTTTTGGGCCAAAATTCACTTGTTTTCATCAGTTTCAGAGGAAAAAAATCAGAGAACTGTGAATGAAAACGGCCATAACTTTTTATGTACATATCGTTACTGGGCCTATAATATACCAAATTGAAGC
>NW_010363509.1:2275-6345 GCF_000414095.1 Morus notabilis | reverse complement strand
GAACTGTGACTGAAAACGGCCATAACTTTTTATCTAGATACCTTTACTGGGCCTATAATATACCAAATTGAAGCTATTTTCAAGCTCTACAATCATGATTGGGCATAGCCTGCCAACCTATTTTTTGGGCGAAAATTCACTTGTTTTCCTCAGTTTCGGAGGAAAACATTTGGAGAACTGTGACTGAAAATGGCCATAACTTTTTTTCTAGATATCGTTACTGGGGCTATAATATACCAAATCGAAGCTACTCTCTAGCTCTACAATGATGATTGGGCATAGCCTGCCAACCTAATTTTTTGGGCCAAAATTCACTTGTTTTCATCGGTTTCAGAGGAAAAAATCAGAGAATATGAATGACAACGGCCATAAATTTTTATCTAGATATCTTTACTGGGCCTATAATATACCAAATTGAAGCTATTTTCAACCTCTACAATCAAAACAGGGCATCGCCTGCCAACCTATTTTTTGGGCCAAAATTCACTTCTTTTCATCAGTTTCAGAGTAAAAAAATCAGAGAATTGTGAATGAAAACGGCCATAACTTTTTATCTAGATATCGTTACTGGGCCTATAATATACCAAAATGAAGCAATTTTTGAACTCTACAATGATGGCAAGGCATAGCCCGCCAACCCAGTTTTTTGGGCCAAAATTCACTTGTTTTCATCAGTTTCAGAGGAAAAAAATCAGAGAACTGTGAATGAAAACGTCCATAACTATTTATCTAGATATCGTTACTGGGCCTATAATATACCAAATCGAAGCTATTTTCAAGCTCTACAATCATGTTATGGCAAACCTGCCAACCCTATTTTTTGGGCCAAAATTCACTTGTTTTCATCAGTTTCAGAGGAAAAAAATCAGAGAACTGTGAATGAAAACGTCCATAACTATTTATCTAGATATCGTTACTGGGCCTATAATATACCAAAATGAAGCAATTTTTGAACTCTACAATGATGACAAGGCATAGCCGCCCAACCCAGTTTTTCGGGCCAAAATTGACTTGTTTTCATCAGTTTCGGAGGATAACATTTGGAGAACTGTGACTGAAAACGACCATAACTTTTTATCTAGATATCGTTACTGGGGCTATAATATACCAAATCGAAGCTATTCTCTAGTTCTACAATCATGGTAGGGCATAGCTTGCCAACCCAATCAGCCCGCCAACCCTATTTTTTGGGCCAAAATTCACTTGTTTTCATCAGTTTCAAAAGGAAAAAAATCAGAGAACTGTGAATGAAAACGGCCATAACTTTTTATCTAGATATCGTTACTGGGGCTATAATATACCAAATCGAAGCTACTCTCTAGCTCTACAATCATGACTGGGCATAGCCTGCCAACCCAATTTTTTGGGCCAAAATTCACTTGTTTTAATCGGTTTCAGAGGAAAAAATCAGAGAATATGAGTGAAAACGACCATAACTTTTTATCTAGATATCGTTACTGCGCCTATAATATACCAAATTGAAGCTATTTTCAAGCTCTACAATCTTGGCAGGGCAAAGCCCGCCAACCCTATTTTTTGGGCCAAAATTCACTTGTTTTCATCAGTTTTGGAGGAAAAAAGTCAGTGAACTGTGACTGAAAACGGCCATAACTTTTTATCTAGATATCGTTATTGGGCCTATAATATACCAAATCGAAGCTATTTTCAAGCTCTACAATAATGGTAGGGCAAAGCCCGCCAACCCTTTTTTTGGGCCAAAATTCACTTGTTTTCATCAGTTTCAGAGGAAAAAAATCAGAGAACTGTGAATGAAAACGTCCATAACTATTTATCTAGATATCGTTACTGGGCCAATAATATACCAAATTGAAGCAATTTTTTATCTCTACAATCATGGCAAGGCGTAACCCGCCAACCCAGTTTTTTGGGCCAACATTCACTTGTTTTCATCAGTTTCAGAGGAAAAAAATCAGAGAATATGAGTGAAAACGGCCATAACTTTATATCTAGATATCGTTACTGGGCCTATAATATACCAAATTGAAGCTATTTTCGAGCTCTACAATCATGGCAGGGCGTAGCCTGCCAACCCTATTTTTTGGGCCAAAATTCACTTGTTTTCATCAGTTTCAGAGGAAAAAAATCGGAGAACTGTGAATGAAAACGGCCATAACTTTTTATCTAGATATCGTTACTGGGGCTATAATATACCAAATCGAAGCTACTCTCTAGTTCTACAATGATGATTGGGCATAGCCTGCCAACCCAATCTTTTCGGCCAAAATTCACTTGTTTTCATCTGTTTCAGAGGAAAAAAATCAGAGAACTATGAGTGAAAACGGCCATAACTTTTTATCTAGATCTCTTTTCTGGGCCTATAATATACCAAATTGAAGCTATTTTCAAGCTCTACAATCATGACAGGGCATCGCCTGCCAACCCATTTTTTGGGCCAAAATTCACTTGTTTTCATCAGTTTCAGAGTAAAAAAATCAGAGAACTGTGAATGAAAACGTCCATAACTTTTTATCTAGATATCGTTACTGGGCCTATAATATACCAAATTGAAGCAATTTTCAAGCTCTAGAATCATGGCAAGGCATAGCCCGCCAACCCTATTTTTTGGGCCAAAATTCACTTGTTTTCATCAGTTTCGGAGAAAAAAAATCAGAGAACTGTGACTGAAAACGGCCATAACTTTGTATCTAGATATCGTTACTCGGCCTATAATATACCAAATCGAAGCTATTTTCAAGCTCTACAATCATGTTAGGGCAAACCCGCCAACCCTATTTTTTGTGCAAAATTCACTTGTGTTCATCAGTTTCAAAGGAAAAAATCAGAGAACTGTGAATGAAAACGTCCATAACTATTTATCTAGATATTGTTACTGGGCCTATAATATCCCAAATTGAAGCAAATTTTGAACTCTACAATCATGGCAAGGCATAGCCCGCCAACCCAGTTTTTTGGGCCCAAATTCTCTTGTTTTCATCAGTTTCAGAGGAAAAAAATCAGAGAATATGAGTGAAAACGGCCGTAACTTTATATCTAGATATCGTTACTGGGCCTATAATATCCCAAATTGAAGCAAATTTTGAACTCTACAATCATGGCAAGGCATAGCCCGCCAACCCAGTTTTTTGGGCCCAAATTCTCTTGTTTTCATCAGTTTCAGAGGAAAAAAATCAGAGAACTGTGAATGAAAACGGCCATAACTTTTTATCCAGATAACGTTACTGGGGCTATAATATACGAAATCGAAGCTACTCTCTAGCTCTACAATCATGACTGGGCATAGCCTGCCAAGCCAATTTTTTGTGCCAAAATTCACTTGTTTTCATCGGTTTCAGAGGAATAAATCAGAGAATATGAGTGAAAAGGGCCATAACTTTTTATCTAGATATCGTTACTGGGCCTATAATATACCAAATTGAAGCTATTTTCGAGCTCTACAATCATGGCAGGGCGGAGCCTGCCAACCCTATTTTTTGGGCCAAAATTCAATTGTTTTCATCAGTTTCGGTGGAAAAAAATTAGAGAACTATGAATGAAACCGGCCATAACTTTTTATCTAGATATCGTTACTAGGCCTATAATATACCAAATTGAAGCTATTTTCGAGCTCTACAATCATGGCAGGGCGGAGCCTGCCAACCCTATTTTTTGGGCCAAAATTCAATTGTTTTCATCAGTTTCGGTGGAAAAAAATTAGAGAACTATGAATGAAACCGGCCATAACTTTTTATCTAGATATCGTTACTAGGCCTATAATATACCAAATTGAAGCTATTTTCGAGCTCTACAATCATGGCAGGGCGGAGCCTGCCAACCCTATTTTTTGGGCCAAAATTCAATTGTTTTCATCAGTTTCGGTGGAAAAAAATTAGAGAACTATGAATGAAACCGGCCATAACTTTTTATCTAGATATCGTTACTGGGGCTATAATATACCAAATCTAAGCTACTCTCTAGCTCTACAATCATGACTGGGCATAGCCTACCAACCCAATTTTTTGGGCCAAAATTCACTTGTTTTCATCGGTTTCAGAGGAAAAAATCAGAAAATATGAGTGAAAACGGCCATAACTTTTTATCTAGATATCGTT
>NW_010363509.1:0-2173 GCF_000414095.1 Morus notabilis | reverse complement strand
CAGGGCAAAGCCCGCCAACCCTATTTTTTGGGCCAAAATTCACTTGTTTTCATCGGTTTCAGAGGAAAAAATCAGAGAATATGAGTGAAAACGGCCATAACTTTTTATCTAGATATCGTTACTGGGCCTATAATATACCAAATCAAAGCTATTTTCAAGCTCTACAATCATGGTAGGGCAAAGCCCGCCAACCCTATTTTTTGGGCCAACATTCACTTGTTTTCATCAGTTTCAGAGGAAAAAAATCGGAGAATATGAGTGAAAACGGCCATAACTTTATATCTAGATATCGTTACTGGGCCTATAATATACCAAATTGAAGCTATTTTCGAGCTCTATAATCATGGCAGGGCGTAGCCTGCCAACCCTATTGTTTGGGCCAAAATTCACTTGTTTTCATCAGTTTCAGAGGAAAAAAATCAGAGAACTGTGAATGAAAACGGCCATAACTTTTTATCTAGATATCATTACTGGGGCTATAATATACCAAATCTATGCTACTCTCTAGCTCTACAATCATGACTGGGTATAGCCTGCCAACCCAATTTTTTGGGCCAAAATTCACTTGTTTTCATCGGTTTCAGAGGAAAAAATCAGAGAATATGAGTGAAAACGGCCTTAACTTTTTATCTAGATATCGTTTCTGGGCCTATAATATACCAAATTGATGCTATTTTCAAGTTCTACAATCTCTGCAGGGCAAACCCGCCAACCCAGTTTTTCGGGCCAAAATTCACTTGTTTTCATCAGTTTTGGAGGAAAATATTTGGAGAACTGTGACTGAAAACGGCCATAACTATTTATCTAGATATCGTTACAAGGCCTATAATATACCAAATTGAAGCAATTTTTGAACTCTACAATGATGACAAGGCATAGGCCCCCAACCCAATTTTTCAGGCCAAAATTCACTTGTTTTCATCAGTTTCGGAGGAAAACAATTGGAGAACTGTGACTGAAAATGGCCATAACTTTTTATCTAGATATCGTTACTGGGGCTATAATATACCAAATTGAAGCTATTCTCTAGTTGTACAATCATGGCACGGCATAGCTTGCCAACCCAATCTTTTGGGCCAAAATTCACTTGTTTTCATCAGTTTCAGAGGAAAAAAATCGGAGAACTATGAGTGAAAACGGCCATAACTTTTTATCTAGATATCTTTACTGGGCCTATAATATACCAAATTGAATCTATTTTCAAGCTCTACAATCATGATAGGGCAAAGCCTGCCAACCTATTTTTGGGGCCAAAATTCACTTGTTTTCATCAGTTTCAGAGTAAAAAAATCGGAGAACTGTGAATGAAAACGACCATAACTTTTTATCTAGATATCGTTACTGGGCCTATAATATACCAAATTGAATCTATTTTCAAGCTCTACAATCATGATAGGGCAAAGCCTGCCAACCTATTTTTGGGGCCAAAATTCACTTGTTTTCATCAGTTTCAGAGTAAAAAAATCGGAGAACTGTGAATGAAAACGACCATAACTTTTTATCTAGATATCGTTACTGGGCCTATAATATACCAAATTGAATCTATTTTCAAGCTCTACAATCATGATAGGGCAAAGCCTGCCAACCTATTTTTGGGGCCAAAATTCACTTGTTTTCATCAGTTTCAGAGTAAAAAAATCGGAGAACTGTGAATGAAAACGACCATAACTTTTTATCTAGATATCGTTACTGGGCCTATAATATACCAAATTGAAGCAATTTTTGAACTCTACAATCATGACAAGGCATAGCCCCCCAACCAGTTTTTCGGGCCGAAATTCACTTGTTTTCATCAGTTTCGGAGGAAAACATTTTGAGAACTGTGACTGAAAACGGCCATAACTTTTTATCTAGACATCGTTACTGGGTCTATAATATACCAAATCGAAGCTATTCTCTAGTTCTACAATCATGGCAGGGCATAGCCTACCAACCCAATCTTTTGGGCAAAAATTCACTTGTTTTCATCAGTTTCGGAGGAAAACATTTTGAGAACTGTGACTGAAAACGGCCATAACTTTTTATCTAGATATCGTTACTGGGCCTATAATATACCAAATCGAAGCTATTTTCAAGCTCTACAATCTTGGTAAGGCAAAGCCTGCCAACCCAATCTTTTGGGCAAAAAGTCACTTGTTTTCATCAGTTTCAGAGGAAAAAAATCAGAGAACTA